>NC_136890.1:3361047-3418547 GCF_949152265.1 Phoxinus phoxinus
TTTGGACAAGATGGCCGCCTCCACGCCCGTCTTTGGACAAGATGGCCGCCTCCATGCCTGTGTCTTTGGACAAGATGGCCACCTCCACGCCTGTGTCTTTGGACAAAATGGCCACCTCCACACCCGTGTCTTTGGACAAGATGGCCGCCTCCACGCCCGTCTTTGGACAAGATGGCCGCCTCCACGCCTGTGTCTTCGGACAAGATGGCCACCTCCACGCCTGTGTCTTTGGACAAGATGGCCGCCTCCACGCCCGTCTTTGGACAAGATGGCCGCCTCCACGCCTGTGTCTTCGGACAAGATGGCCGCCTCTACGCCTGTGTCTTTGGACAAAATGGCCACCTCCACACCCGTGTCTTTGGACAAGATGGCCGCCTCCACGCCCGTCTTTGGACAAGATGGCCGCCTCCACGCCCGTCTTTGGACAAGATGGCCGCCTCCACGCCCGTCTTTGGACAAGATGGCCGCCTCCACGCCCGTCTTTGGACAAGATGGCCGCCTCCACGCCTGTGTCTTCGGACAAGATGGCTGCCTCCACGCCTGTGTCTTTGGACAAAATGGCCACCTCCACACCCGTGTCTTTGGACAAGATGGCCGCCTCCACGCCCGTCTTTGGACAAGATGGCCGCCTCCACGCCTGTGTCTTCGGACAAGATGGCCACCTCCACGCCTGTGTCTTTGGACAAGATGGCCGCCTCCACGCCCGTCTTTGGACAAGATGGCCGCCTCCACGCCTGTGTCTTCGGACAAGATGGCCGCCTCTACGCCTGTGTCTTTGGACAAGATGGCTGCCTCCAAGCCTGTGTCTTTGGACAAAATGGCCACCTCCACGCCTGTGTCTTTGGACAAAATGGCCACCGCCACGCTTTAGCCCTCGGACAAAATGCCCGTTGCCACGCCTAAACCCTCAGCCAAGATGGCCGCCACCACACCTGAGCCCTCAACCAAGATGGCCGCCAACACACCTTGTAGTCCTTGGAGGTTGCAGTGTTGACCATATGGGCTGTGATATACATAAACCTCTGTTGCCATGTTTTTGCAAAAATATTTGCGCAAATCTGTAATGGAAACGTGGGATGTCATGCATCTTCAAATATTGTATTTTAATTAGATTTGACAGATATTGACTTTTGAAATGAAATTGCAATTCACGTGTCTTCAAAAGACTTGCATTATAGTGAAAAATTCATATTATATTATGGCGCTTTTTTTTGTCTCCATTCGCTTCGGTTGTTTGGAAAAGCGCAGCGTGAACATCCTGCATACACTAAAAAATGCTGGGTTGTTTTAACCCAATTGTGGGTCAAATATGGACAAACCCAAACGTTGGAACAAAAATGCAATTTAAAAATGTAACCCAATGGCTGGGTTTGTCCATATTTGACCCACAATTGGGTTAAAACAACCCAGGATTTTTTAGAGTGTAACATCTCCTTTTGCGTTTCATGGATGAAAGCATATCCCACAGCGTGACATTTTGCATGAACTTCACCTTTAATAATCACAGAACTCAGACAAAGAGTGAGAGAAAGACACTAAAATAAAGTCTTCTAATTGTGAATCCTGGTGATATTCAGCGTCTTGAAACTGTAATTGTGCTCAGTTACTGATGTCAGTCTGCGTGTGTTTGTGTGGAGGTGTTTCTATCTGCATCTGTTCCTCCTCACAGGGTGCTAATGAACAGGCAAACCCACCTGGGCTGGCGGATATAGATAGATGGATAAAGAGAGGGAGAACGAGAGAGGAAGAGTGCATGCAAGAGGACAGAGACTGGAGTCCTTTACAGTTATGACCTCTCATGTCTGACCTATCTTTCATGAATCAAGACAAAGAACTGGAATCTGATTGGATGAGCAAATAACAATAATATAAATAAAATAATCGTTTTTTTTGTAGAAAATATATATTTTTAATCATTTAATTTAATAATAATAAAATATTAGATCATATAAAAATATGATATTTATTGAAAATATTTGTCTTTTATCATTGGGGTCTTGCTAGTATCTCTTTATAAAAGCAACTTAGTGGCAATGCAATATAATTTTTAGCACAGTTAAAGGGTAAAATCAATGTAAAGCATGACTTACTGGTTTAATATACTATTATGTGGGAAGTTTGGTGGATTATTGTGTCCCCAATCCCGCATATTTTACATGTTAATCAACTTTCATGCCACATGGCTTTTCATGCATACTGTAGATGTGCCACAATTAACACACATTTATAATGGGAATAATTAATTTTAAAAAGCACTTGACAGTTAAATTCCCATGTCCCCAATTATGTTTTCTCAACTCTACTCTGAAGAAAAGGCTACATATTAATATTTCTAAATAAGCAATTTCGAGTATTAAGATTTACTCCTGTTTGACATAAAGTAAAAACATTTTTTAAATGTGTAAAACCATTAAATTAGTTTATGTCCCTCAAACTCCAGTCCACCCTGTTACTTTAGTGCTACTTAAAATGTATAAAGCTTAAGCGTATATATAGCCTATAAATCATATGACTTGTTAGAAGTGACTTCATTTCCTTGGAGGGAAAGAACAAAGTAAGAATCATGTCATGATATGTTCTCTTTTTTCCTCATTTTAGCACACTTTTCTAACCGAGTAAAACATGAAATGCTCTTGAAAAGGATTTTTTTATTACTGTAATTCATCCTAAATGTAAATCTTTTGTCTAGCATGTTGTTCTTTCCTAGCTTCATTATCTTAAAGTCCCCCTATTGTGAAAAATAAGTTTTTAATGTTGTTTGCTTTTAAGACAAACCATGTGTAAGTTCATAAGTCGACAGCATTGCTGAGTATTTTCTGTTTAAAACTGCAGTGAACCAAAGACAGTCTCAAAAACACGGTTTGAAATCGCTGGTGTTTCTGACGTCACAAACTACCTTGTAACCAATCAGATCAACGTGTGATCGTCAACCAGTGATCTCTGAGTGAGTGAGTGGAGGCGGGGCTCATTTGCATATTCATAGAACCGCGCATACTAAATGAGGCAAGGGTGTCGAGTTACATTCAAGATATTTAAGGGCATGAAGAAATTTTTTTCATCCCTCGCACTAAATTTTTCACAACTCGCCTGTTTGTACTTACCAATAAAAACATTTGGTGCGAGGTCACAGTGTTTGGGTTCGCGCGATCACAATGTTTGCGAAAAGTAAAGGCTACAGGCTAACACACTCGAGGTTAGAGCCAGGGCAGACGACAGGGTGAAGCGTGCAGAGAAGAGTAGTGTGTGGGACCATTTCACCAAACAGAATGACACAGGTGTAAGTTGCAACTTGTGTGATACTACAGTGCTTAAATATGGAAATACATTACATCTACATTTCAGTGGTAACAGATAAGGTGATGATGATCATCATCTTTCTTTATTATTGTAAGCGCTACCTCAAACTAACTCTTCGGAGCTGTAATTTTCTTAAATGATGGTAAATGGTAAATGGTAAATGGACTGCATTTATATAGCGCTTTCACAGACCCAATGGCCACCAAAGCGCTTTACAATATTGCCTTACATTCACCCATTCACTCACTCATTCATACACCGACGGTGGTGTCAGCCATGCAAGGCGATCCAGCTCGTCGGGAGCCGCTGGGGTTAGGTGTCTTGCTCATGGACACCTCGCCACTTGGTCAGTTGGAACCGGGGATTGAACCACCAACCTTCCGGTTTGTAGACAAACTACATGAACCACTGAGCCTCTGCCGCCCCATGATAAATGATGTTTCAAAAGAGCTTCTAACGTTAGACAAGCACCTTTATTTTCAACGCGATCACCTTGTACACAAACCATTTCCAAACTAAGGAGCCATTTGTCCTACGATTACATACAAGCTCCTCGGCGCCGAGTTTGCGGGACTCATGTTTCGCGCTGTAGGGGATTTTAAAAAAGTGACGTGAGTGGAAGGGCGGGCGCTGGGGCCGTGTGTGTGTGTGTGTGTGTGTGTGTGAGGCAGAGCGGCAGAGAGATGCGACAGAGTTGCGAAATTGCAGGCGCGGCTCGAAATGGCTGTTATTTCAAATAGCGTAGCATATTTTAAACTAATCGGTTAACCGGTTTCAACCGGCTAATGAGGCTCGGTGGTTGGTCAATACATTTTTTAGTTTTCGCCATCCCTACCACAGACCCGGCCCTCCACCCTGCCCCCAGGTCTGCCTGCGCTCCACCTCCCTCCTGGACTTCTATAACTTTATTAGGAGCGTCTGGAAGCCGCTCTTTAGGAGGGGGGCTATGTAACGATCACCAGTGAGAGTGCCTGGGATTACCATCAGAGGGCACTCCACCACGGACAATCACCTCACATCAACAGACTCCATTCCCATAATCCATTATCACATTCACCGGTGTCTCATTATCTTGTTTAACTCACCAAATAATAACCTGTTTTTCACATTAATTCCCTGTGAAGTCTTGTTTAGTGTTTGTACTGCAATTGTGAGTGTTCTGTCTGTTACTCCTGTGTTCTTGGTTTTGATCTCTGCTTGTTCTTGGATTTTTCCTTTTGCCTGTGCCCATGTGACCCCTCTGCCCCTGTGACTCTGTGCCCCCTGTTACCCTTTGCCCCCCTGTTACCCTGTACCCCTCTGTTACCCTGTGCCCCCCTGTTACCCTGTACCCCTCTGTTACCCTGTGCCCCCCTGTTACCCTGTACCCCTCTGTTACCCTGTGCCCCCCTGTTACCCTGTACCCCTCTGTTACCCTGTGCCCCCCTGTTACCCTGTGCCCCCCTGTTACCCTGTGCCCCCCTGTTACCCTGTGCCCCCCTGTTACCCTGTGCCCCCCTGTTACCCTGTGCCCCTGTTACCCTTTGCCTTCCTGTTACCCTGTGCCCCCCTGTTACCCTGTGCCCCCCTGTTACCCTGTGCCCCTCTGTTACCCTGTACCCCTCTGTTACCCTGTGCCCCTCTGTTACCCTGTGCCCCCTGTTACCCTGTGCCCCTCTGTTACCCTGTGCCCCCCTGTTACCCTTTGCCTTCCTGTTACCCTGTGCCCCCCTGTTACCCTTTGCCTTCCTGTTACCCTGTGCCCCCCTGTTACCCTGTGCCCCCCTGTTACCCTGTGCCCCTCTGTTACCCTGTACCCCTCTGTTACCCTGTGCCCTCCTGTTACCCTGTGCCCCCCTGTTACCCTGTGCCCCCCTGTTACCCTGTGCCCCCCAGTTACCCTGTGCCCCCCTGTTACCCTGTGCCCCCCTGTTACCCTTTGCCCCCCTGTTACCCTGTGCCCCCCTGTTACGCTGTACCCCTCTGTTACCCTGTGCCCCCCTGTTACGCTGTACCCCTCTGTTACCCTGTGCCCCCCTGTTACCCTGTGCCCCCCTGTTACCCTGTACCCCTCTGTTACCCTGTGCCCCCCTGTTACCCTGTGCCCCCCTGTTACCCTGTACCCCTCTGTTACCCTGTGCCCTCCTGTTACCCTGTGCCCCCCTGTTACCCTGTGCCCCCCTGTTACCCTGTACCCCCTGTTACCCTGTACCCCTGTTACCATGTACCCCTGTTACCATGTACCCCTGTTACCCTGTACCCCTGTTACCCTGTACCCCTGTGCCCCCTTACCCTGTACCCCTGTTACCATGTACCCCTGTTACCCTGTACCACTGTTACCCTGTACCACTGTTACCCTGTACCCCTGTGCCCCTCTGTTACCCTGTGCCCCCCTGTTACCCTGTACCCCTGTTACCCTGTGCCCCTCTGTTACCCTGTACCCCTGTTACCATGTACCCCTGTTACCCTGTACCACTGTTACCCTGTACCACTGTTACCCTGTACCCCTGATACCCTGTACCCCTGTGCCCCTCTGTTACCCTGTGCCCCTCTGTTACCCTGTGCCCCCCTGTTACCCTGTGCCCCTCTGTTACCCTGTACCCCTGTTACCCTGTGCCCCTCTGTTACCCTGTGCCCCTCTGTTACCCTGTGCCCCCCTGTTATTATATTTTGAAGAAATTTGGTAACCACACAGTTGATGGACCTCATTAACTTACATAGTTTTTTTTTTCATTCTATGGAAGTCAATGGGGTCCAACAACTGTTTGGTTACAGAAATTCTTCAAAATATCATCTTTTGTGCTATTTAGAAGAAATAAATTAATTCAGGTTTGGAACAATGTAAATAATTACATATTTTCCACCCTGTTACACATTGCATTGTAGAAATGTAATGGAAACATTTAATAAAATGTGTGAAAAAAAACACACTCTAAACATGCTGGGTTGTTTCAACCCAATTTTGGGTAAAATATGGACAAACCCAGCTGTTGGGTTACATTTTTAAATTAAAATTTTAAGCCAACGTTTGGGTTTGTCCATATTTTACCCCAAATTGGGTTGAAACAAAACAACCCAGCATTTTTTAGAGTGACTGACAGACATTTTCTCCCTCTGGCAAGAATGAAAAATAATTTAATTAAAATTTTAACAACACTCTAAAAAATGCTGGGTTGTTTGAACCCAATTTTGGGTCAAATATGGACAAACCCAGCCATTGGATTACATTTTTATAATGCATTTTTAATCCAACGTTTGGGTTTGTCCATATTTGACCCAAAATTGGGTTCAAACAACCCAGCATTTTTTAGAGTGAAACTGTAGGAATGACCCATGTACATTAATGTTCAATTAACACCAGTAGGTCTTTATCAATTACTTGTCTTGTTTACTTCCCTCACAGGATGACGCTCTGTGTCAAACTCTCCTGACGGTCTAGAGACGAATCCGAGTCAACAACATCCTAATCGTGAGCCGATGCTGGGGAGCGCTTTGAAGCAGCCAATCTTTGCTCAGTCGCTGTTAATGTTTTTGATTTAGTCAGGGTCCTCTGCTACAGTGCCGTCTCTGGGGCTCGTAGCAGCATCTGCTTCCCCGAGGGGAACGAGACGAGAACAGCGCTCTCCGGGGCCCTCGAACCGACACAACACCGACACTATCCCTGCAAACCGTCCGGAATCAAGAGGGAAGTGGGAGAAAAGATGACGGGCCATATCAAAAATACTGGGATTGATAATGTGTCGGGAAGATTTGCCATGCTAGTTGAAGAGAGAGAGATTTTTGGTAACACTTTACAATAAGGTTCATTAGTTAACTACATTACACTCTAAAAAAAATGCTGGGTTGTTTCAACCCAATTTTGGGTCAAATATGGACAAACCCAGCCGTTGGGTTACATTTTTAACCCAACATTTGGGTTTGTCCATATTTGACCCAAAATTGGGTTCAAACAACCCAGCATTTTTTAGTGTATGAACTGCTCTACAGATTTATTAATCTTTGTTAATGTTAATTTCAACATTTACTAATATATTATTAAAATCTTATTAACATTAGTTAATGCATGTTAACAGCTTTATTTTCATTAACTAACATTATGAACAAATACTTATACATTAACTAATGTTAACTAATGAACCTTATTGTAAAGTGTTACGAGATATTTTTGGTGTCATTTATTAACATTAATTAATGCATTAGCTAATATGAAGTAACAATGAGCAATATAACTGTACAACATTGATTAATCTTTGTTAATGTTAGTTAATAAAAACACATTGTTAGTTCACAGTGCATTCACTGATGTTAACGGATGTAACTTTTAATTAAATTGAAAAAATGTATTTGTAAATGTTGAATATGTGTTTTTCAGTGTGCATTCATGTTTACTTGTGTTTGAAACTCATGCAAAAAAATAAAACCGGTAACTTTACAATAAGGTTCATTAGTTAATTGTATTAACTAACATGAACTAACCATGAGCAATACATTAAAGGAGAAATCCGGTCAATTTTAACATTGAGCTAATTTTTTTTTGTAAATTTGGAGTGCTGTCAAATCAATACAGAGAACAACGACAAAAATCGTTTGCATTCTGTTGACTTCAATGGGGCACGTTTTAAACCTGCTTTTATCCTCTTAACATCCTTGATGTGTCATTACGAGTGCCCAGCCATGTTAGATGATTCCTTCAGAGTGAACACGGTGAATCTGACTGCAGTAGATGTGAAAGATATTAATAAAAATGATGTTATTTCAGCCAGCGCACAGACCTGTATTTACTTCCGGTTTTCGGTCGAAGTCCAAAGTAGTCGATTGTCGAGTTCAAGCGCGTGATCATAGGTAACTAAACCTATACGCATGTCGTTGTTCTCTGTATTGACAGCACTTCAAATTTACAAAAAAATTAGCTCAATGTTAAAATTGACCGGAGTTCTCCTTTAATGTTAGTTAATAAAAACAAAGCTCTTCATTGTTTGTTCATGTTAGTTCACAGTGCATTACTAATGTTAATACAATTTTAATAATATATTAGTACATGTTAAAATTAACATTAACAAAGATTCATAAATGCTGCAGAAGCAGTTCATGCTAACTAATGTTGTTAACTAATGTTAACTAATGAACCTTATTGTAAAGTGTTACCATAAAACCTTATAGTGCTACTGAACTTTTCATTCAAATGAAACCATTCAAATGTGCAGTTTTTAACTTTCTACATCTTTATATTTGGACCTCCTGAATGTTATAGGCTAATTGATTACATCTGTGTGCAGATATATGTCTTTTACCCTAAAACCCTATAAGATATACCAGCTAAGCTCTAAGTTGATATCGCATCAGTTTATGGATTTAAATTAATAATTGAGGATGTGTGCACATAAAAGGTACATAAAAAGTTGTTGCGTGGCAGTCTGGGAACACAATCTTCTCTCACCCTCTTTGTAAGCGACTCCTCTGCACGGCACCACGGAATGTAAGTAGCTGTTAATTTAATATGCAAATCACTTTGTTGTCAGTCTGAATGCATTTTCTAATTAAAAATGTGCCATCAATGTGAGTAAAAAGGATTGGGGGCTGGGGGCACGCAGAAGAAGAGGGGACGTGATCAAGGTCTGGTGTAATGAGATATTACAGGCAAATCAGGCCTTAAAGCGAGAGTTACGCTCGACATGCTGATCGGACATGTTAACAGGGACGGAAACTGGCGCGCAGGGCATCATGGGTAATATAAAGGGCTTATGTTGCGTCTGATGTTGTGTCTGTGGAAGCCAGTGCCGGTTTTGGACTCGAACTTAAGTAAATAAAAGCGGATAGATGAGCAAAGGCCGTTGGAGATTTGTGTGCCATTTATATTTAGTCTTTTTTTTTTCTCCAAAATGTTTGCTTTTAGCCAAGAATAGAATATATTCGAATTTACATCTGTGAATGTCATTCACAAACGTTACTAGGCAAAACCAGTAGTGGGAACGCCCATTAGTAACACAACCGCCAGCCACTTTAAGTCCTCATGAAATCAAAATGTAAGTTTTTTTGGCTTTTAGTATGAATATGTTAACATTAAAGTTAATTATAAGCTCCAAAACAATGACAAAATTCACATTTAGAAGATATAAGCATTAAAAACTTACAGTCTCTCACTTCCGCCAATAAGGATCAATGCTTTTGATGACTCTGCACTTCAGCTTCTCGTCAGATCTTTTGTCCAATCAAATGCTCTCTAGAATCTGAAGCTCCGCCCCCTTCACTATAAATAGAAGCTGCGGCTGAAATCGGACACTTGTTCACACATTTACTATTTTCTACATGGTGAATGGCACATAGTGCACTATATAGGGGATGGGTAACGTAAATATGCTTTCCATCGGGGCGGATGAAGTCTGGTTTCACGTTAGTGTCACTCGAACCGCCACAGCTCCGGTCCAGACACACGACACACACAGCGGATCATGTGATCGAGTCGCTCAGAACAGAAAATTTATAATTTTAGGAGGATTAGGATGAAACTGCTGGTCAATATCGAGCTGTGATATAAACTAAACGCTATTGGCTATTTTGAAAAAGGGGAGGAGCTGATCGATATGCCCCGCCCTGTCTTCCTGTTTCAGTGGAAATTACATCAACACACTGAATAATGCTGCGCTTTTAAATCACTTCAGTGGGACTTAAAGGTGCTGGTCATGTTAGTGAAACATTTCCATTCTCTATTGTCAATTGTGAAGAACAACTCAAACTAAGTCACTTTCAAAGTGCAGTTTTCTGTAGGTCAATTGAACATGAGAAATTTGCATTGTTAACTTTTTCGCCCTCATGATTTCACGGATTCCTATTGAAATGACTGGATTTCACCCGCGAAATTTTGCCAAGCAACATTAAACGTGACCGCACATAAACACCAGAAAAGTGCAAATTTTATTTCATGTTGGCAAATGTCCAAAACAAGAACCAACATTAAAGGTTTACCGTTGTTCTGCCTATTTTCACGGGCATAATCCAGTTATTAATATTAGGAATCACGCGATTGGGAATTGTGTGAAGAATTTTTTTGCTTCCAAATGTGACCACACCATTTTTATTTATTTTAAAGACCTATTTTTACACGTTTCTTTGCAGAATACTATGTTGTGACATCAAAACACTTTTACCGTAGTGCATGATATTTTTAGCCTGAACTATATTCGTTTTGACGTTAATATTACAAAACCAGCTGTAAATGTACGGCTTTTCTGATGTAGTAAACTTGCACATTCGATGCTGAGCACTTGAGGAGACACAAGCTCAAATGACATGGATGCTTAAGCAAATGCATTTTTATCTCATGTTTGCTTCTGTTAACATTATCGGTTAAGTTTAGTGTCGGGTTTAGTGTAGGAGGTACAAATGTGCAAGAGAATTAACCCTTTAACGGCCTCATCTGGCATTTAATTTCCAAACATCTGCGATGTACAAACAACCAACCCAGTGAAATCTTGCCAGGTTCACACTCTGAACACACTTTTAGCGTCTTCCACTGGAAATTACATTTGGAAATTTTGACCTCTTGTTAAATTTAATTAATTAAAATAAGCAAAGGTAACACGATTGTTTAATATTTTGTCACAACTTAATTTAATTGTGTTCAATCAACCTAATGTATTTAAAACTGAAGTTTACTTAATTAATTTGTGTGAAAACTACATGAATCATTTTATCTAACTGGGCGGTGGATCTGTAGTTCCCAGCATGCTTTGCAAGCGACTGCATAAATTTAGGGATTAAAGTGTTTTTTTAAGTGTTTTTCAGTAAATGGAAAGATTTTGTTAGTTATTATTAGTGTTTAATGTTCAGTTATGTTAGAAACTTAGAGGTGTTCTGTAATGTTTTTGAATTTTGTGGTTATCATTATGCAGAAGAGTGGCGGCTGTGTTTAGGGTGTGGGCACTCAGTATACACTTTATTTGTAATTATACAAATTATAAATATTACTATGTAAAAAAGTGGTTTTAATTAAATAGAACACTAGTAACATCTAGCATTAGATGTGAATATAGTAGAGTCAAATTAGCTAAAATTATAATTATGGTGATTTTAAGCAGGACAAAAACTAACCTGACTAAACTTCATCTAGCAGGATTGACTAAATGAATTTAAGTTAATTCAACAAGATTACAACAAATCATTTCAAACAAATTAGATTTTGTTGGAAAAATGTAATTCAATTTCGTGGAAAAGTGTTCCTTAATTTAATTAAGTTTGTTCAACAGCTTATTTTTTTGAGGCACAAGATAAAAAATGAAACAAAAATACTTGAGAAAAGATGAGGAAAACAATTTAATCATATTTTGCTTTGTATAACCATCATAAAAAAATGTCTGTCAAAAAAACACAGTTATACTGTAACTATGGGAATCTTACATAATTGTTTTAAAATACTTTAATACTTAAAAGTAATATTTGTTTTACAACAGTGCTCAATATTAGCAATTTGCGACAGTTTTACTGTAATAAATGGTATTTTGATGGAATCTAAAGGTGTGAAAACAACAACAGTGGAATTTTTAAAGTAAAACACACAATTCGCCTCTGGCTAAGCCACGCCCTAGAATGTAGATTGACCAATCACAGCGCAGCCGAGAACGAGCTCCACAGCGGTCCGACACTTTTTCACAGCGCTCCATTGACTTTAACACCGGCGCCTCATATTTTTGGTCTCGGCAGGCTATTACCGTCATAGTTTTATAAAAAATATGGTTAAAAGTTGTGCCTGGGGCATTTGTAACACAGATACGTGTTTCCCAGTGAGGTTGGAGGGGGTGTCCGTTTTTTTCCCTTCCCAAAACCGAAGTTAAATACTGACAAGTGTCGTCTTTGGATGAAACTGTGTGGACGTCCTCAGTCAGCGAAACCCCTCAAGATCAACAACACACTTTTGCTCTAAGAAACATTTAGCTTTTAACCTTACTGTGAAGTTATATTAGTTAGACAGTTTTAGGTCATGATTTCGGTTCTCTACCCGAATTGTTGATACGCTAGCACACGCTGCTAATAAACACAACTTTATACTCGCGTAGTCCGTTTGCTTTGTAATAACGATTATAGAAGTGAATAGAGAGACCCAGCTCTGCATGAACAGTGTTTCTCTTGATATTGTGAGTCCCAGCCTCCGTCTCCATTAGGATATGCGCTGGGTCATTTTTTGACTGTGACCGTTATGCTTTTGCCTCTGTTTGGATGCCTTGTTGTTGCTTGCGTTTCTCCTTTATGTCTTGAATAAAGCCTTCGAGCGCACACTGCAGACACTTTTGCCTACTTCTATCGGACACTTTATTTGCTGCTTTATAAAAGTTTGATAAAATTCCAGCAGGAAGAGCGTCACAGCATAAGCCATGTTGATACCAAACCAGAGCCCAGATGAAGTTGACGGACGTAGCAACAGTAACTAAGGGGGGCGGGGCTTAACCAAAGGTGAATTAACAAAGATTTCACATCTTCCGTAAGCAGTGGTTTATAAAGTTATAAATATGGATATTTTTCTTACAAAAACGCATGGCTTCAGAAGGCCTTTATTAACCCCCTGGAGTCGTATGGATTACTTTTATGATCATGGACGGATGCACTTTTTTAGTATTTAAAAGGTTACGACAGTTTTACTGCATTTCATAAGATTTCACAACTTTCGCATGCAATATTTAGGTGGAAACAAATGTGAGGGAGACCTCCGCCCCACCCGCAAGTCACGCAATGGAGATAAAGATAGGAGAGGCGTGTGGGAGAGTGTTTGTGTTGGGGGTGGGGTGTCAACTCAAGCAGGCTTCCATGTAGCTAATTTATTTACAGATTTAATTAGACCGATTGAGCCCTCACAGTTCTGAGAGAGTGACTGAAAGCAGGAGAGAGAGAGAGAGAAATGTTGCCAGCGCTACACTACTTTAATTACTCTCTCCTGCACCAGATCCCCTCTCACTGACGTCTGGGGAAAAGCTTAATTAAAATCCTCATTATTTTACTTTTAATTAGTTCCCCCCTCTTTTGTTTCCTTTCACCATATGGCCATGTTCCGTGGTCAAATTAACGTAATTGAGCTAATTAAGCCGATCGCCTTAATTATTCAAAGCGCTCTGATTGGACGAGGAGCCGGGGGTTTTTCTCTCCTTCTCTGACATCTTCTGCTCTGGGAAGTTCACAGTTGTCAAGTCTGTCTCTCTGTCGCGGAGGCCCTGCTGATTCACTGCACAAGTGGCTCATTACTAGCTATCGCTGACGAGACATGTTCCTGAAAGTGATCTGATGGAGACCTGGGGGACAGCCGACCGCACCCTCCTGTGATATGACAGTCTAATGAGTTGATATTACACGTAGGATCACCAAGCACGAAGTGTTGCTTTGTTAAAACGTCGAGAGTCGTGGAGATGGAGAGTGTGAGGGCACGTTTACACGACAAGGATGTGGAGAAATGGAGAAGTTTTTCCTTCGAGATTTCCGCATACAGACATCATCGTCAAAACGATCACACGGATCCGCGAAAACGACTAAAAACGCTGCATTCTGCTGCCAGGCCAGTAGATGGCGATGCACCACTACAGACTGAACCGTAATACGCATGTGCTTGACCAATCTCTGTAGAAGATGATGTGTTTATGTTGTTTACACGGAGACCGTTTTCAGAAACTTGCACTTTGAAACCCGTCTTTAAAAATGTGCGTTTCAGGCGCTCAAAAAAGCCGTTGTCATGTAAACGAACGACTGAAATGACTATCGAATGCTTCATCATAAAAGTAACATCCTCACTCGTCAGGTGTCAGGTCAGAGGTCACTCGTCATGCGTCGGGTCAGAGGTCACTCGTCATGCGTCAGGTCAGAGGTCACTCGTCATGCGTCGGGTCAGAGGTCACTCCTCAGGTGTCAGGTCAGAAGTCACTCGTCATGTGTCGGGTCAGAGGTCACTCGTCAGGCATCGGGTCAGAGGTCACTCGTCATGCGTCCGGTCAGAGGTCACTCGTCATGCGTCGGGTCTGAGGTCACTCGTCAGGCATCGGGTCAGAGGTCACTCGTCATGCGTCGGGTCAGAGGTCACTCGTCAGGCATCGGGTCAGAGGTCACTCGTCATGCGTCGGGTCTGAGGTCACTCGTCATGCGTCAGGTCAGAGGTCACTCGTCATGCGTCGGGTCTGAGGTCACTCGTCATGTTTCAGGTCAGAGGTCACTCGTCATGCGTCGGGTCAGAGGTCACTCGTCATGCGTCCGGTCAGAGGTCACTCGTCATGCGTCGGGTCAGAGGTCACTCGTCATGCGTCCGGTCAGAGGTCACTCGTCATGCGTCGGGTCAGAGGTCACTCGTCAAGCGTTGGGTCAGAGGTCACTCGTCGGGTCAGAGATCACTCATCATGCGTCAACTCGTAATGCACTCGTAATGCTTCGGGTCAGAGGTCACTTGTCATACGTCGGGTCAGAGGTCACTCGTCATGCGTCGGGTCTGAGGTCACTCGTCATGTTTCAGGTCAGAGGTCACTCGTCATGCGTCGGGTCAGAGGTCACTCGTCATGCGTCCGGTCAGAGGTCACTCGTCATGCGTCGGGTCAGAGGTCACTCGTCATGCGTCCGGTCAGAGGTCACTCGTCATGCGTCGGGTCAGAGGTCACTCGTCAAGCGTTGGGTCAGAGGTCACTCGTCGGGTCAGAGATCACTCATCATGCGTCAACTCGTAATGCACTCGTAATGCTTCGGGTCAGAGGTCACTTGTCATACGTCGGGTCAGAGGTCACTCGTCATGCGTCGGGTCAGAGGTCACTCGTAATGCTTCGGGTCAGAGGTCACTTGTCATGCGTCGGGTCAGAGGTCACTCGTAATGCTTTGGGTCAGAGGTAACTTGTAATGCATCGGGTCAGAGGTCTCTCGTAATGCTTCGGGTCAGAGGTCACTCGTCATGCGTCGGGTCAGAGGTCACTCGTCATGCGTCGGGTCAGAGGTCACTCGTCGGGTCAGAGGTCACTCATCATGCGTTGGGTCAGAGGTCATCATCATCATCATGATCATCATGAATTTTATTTATAATGCACTATACATTTGACATCAAATCTCATAGTGCTACAAGAATAAAAAAATATAAATAAAAACAGAATAAAACAAAAACAAATACGCAAATACTTAAAAATAAAAAAAATACGCTTTTCTAAAAAGAAAGGTTTTCAGTTCTTTTTTTAAAACATCCGCAGACTTAGGAGCTCTGAGTTGTTCTGGAAGAGCATTCCACAGACGAGGAGCGGATGCTTTAAAAGCCCTGTCGCCCATAGTTTTGAGCCGTGTCCTAGGTGTAACCAGGAGGTGCCGTTTGCCTGCTCTGGTCCGAGTAGAGGTGTGTAGGGAAAGGAGATCAGTAAGGTATGTGGGGGCCGCACCGTGAAGACAGTAGTGGGTGTGCACGAGGATCTTATATTCTATACGGAAGTGAACAGGGAGCCAGTGAAGGGATTTTAGGATAGGGGTAATGTGCTCATGTTTTCGCACTCTCATTAGGACCCTGGCAGCACTATTCTGCACAAACTGGAGCTTTTGGAGGCTCCTGCCAGGGATTCCCCACAGGAGTGCGTTACAATAATCCAGCCTGGAGGAGACAAAGGCATGGACAAGCTTCTCTGCAGCTGAAAAGGAAAGAGAGGAACGCATCTTGGAGACGTTTCGGAGGTGAAAAAACGAGGTTTTACAAAGTGAGGTGACATGATTGTCAAAAGAAAGGTATGGGTCAAACTTGACCCCAAGGTTAGTAATGGAGGGAGAGAGGGTAATGGTATTGCCAAGAAATGAAACAAGTGTGATAGGAGACGAACGTAGTTGGTGAGGTGTTCCAATTTGGATGGCTTCTGTTTTAGAGCCATTCAGCTGCAGAAAATTTTGATTCATCCACGCCCCGATCTCCTCCAGGCAGGAGGTGAGGCGGGAAATGATGGCGGAGGGGGAGCCGGAGGGAGTGATATGAAGATAAAGTTGTGTGTCGTCAGCATAGCAATGGTAGTGAATTCCATGCCTGCTGACGACACGACCAAGGGGAAGCGTGTAGATATAAAAAAGGGTTGGACCGAGTACGGAGCCCTGGGGGACCCCACAGGTAACAATGTGAGGTGATGATTTTGCCTCCCCCAAGGCTACACACTCAGTCCTGTCTGTAAGATAGGAGCGAAACCATTTTAGGGAAATGTCGGAGAGGCCAATATAGTGCTGAAGTCTGTGAAGGAGGATACGATGATCAACGGTATCAAACGCAGCAGAGAGGTCGAGAAGGATAAGCAGAGAAGTGGAACCAGAGTCAGAGGCCATAAGGAGGTCACTAGTCACTCTGAGGAGGGCTGTCTCTGTGCTGTATCGAGAGCGAAAACCAGATTGATATTTGTCGTACAACCCTTTGGAACTGAGATGGGTATGAAGCTGGCAGGAAACCACTTTTTCTAGCACTTTTGAGATGAATGGGAGGTTAGAGATGGGTCTGTAATTTGCCAAAAGTTCAGGATCTAGGGTGGGTTTTTTAAGAAGAGGTTTAATAATAGCTGTTTTTAAAGCTGTTGGAACATTTCCTGTTTGCAGTGAAAGATTTATCAGTTTAGTTATAAGAGGGCTAATGGAAAAATGGTGGGTTTTGAGCAGAGCGATGGGAAGGGGATCAAGAGAGCAAGAGGTCACTCGTAATGCTTCGGGTCAGAGGTGTAGCAACATTGACTATTGACATCTGGTCAAATTAATGAATCGTGATCCTCACACACACTTCAACAGGACAGGACACCAACATGGCTCACACCAACATGTAACCGGACACCACACATTCCTCACAACAACATCTGGTCTTCCACACACACAAACGTGTCCTTAAACGAATCATGTTTAAAACATTACCAAAGATATTCTGTGTTGCCATTTATATGTCATGACAGGTTTGGGATTTAATTTGAGTTCTAATGTTTATTAATCAAACTCTAAATGCTTCTAATATTATATTCCCTATATATTTTATGTAACCTTGTTATCAGATAATCTGAACCTGAGGTGTTTAGTAGCATTTTGAATCTTGAGACCTAACGGAGTCGAATTCTGATAGCAGAATGCAGTAATGTACATTGTTTTACACATGTTATATTTCTGGAGCCAAAAGGTTTAAGCCACACACTTTTGTAATCCAAGCCAGAAGGATGTTCACAGCAAACAAAGAGAGTTTCCCGCTTTCGAATCACTGAAGGTGATTGGCTGCTCGCGCCGAACGAAGGTGGAGCTATACATTCTTTAAAAGCCACAGTTCCCCCAAAATCGCCCCTTCCCTTCCTGCTCTTGCTACCCGACCTAGTCATGTGAACAGTCTGCGATATCGGCTCCTCCGGAGTCCGTCTGCTTTTATTTGCTTTATCTCAGTTTTTGTTTCATTTTCAAATTCCACTTTGTTCGCTTCTACCCAAGAGTGAAACGAACGAAGCCTGAATTCCTTCAGCAACTTCACTTTCAACCAGCCTTCAAAGCTCCCGCGAAAACGTGCTCTGGCAACGAGCCCGCGCCCTGCTCCGAAACTTCACGAGAGAACGCGCCTCAGCACGAGAACGCGCGCTCTGCTCCGCGAGCACACGCAGGCTGGACACAGCTCGTGCACGCAAACGATCTTTGCAAGTAAAACTCTAACAAGTTTTAATGTTTTAAGGTTTGATGCATTGATGGCTCTCTCTCAAAGGTCTGTGATTTTTGCTGTTCTATGGTCACACGTGACCATTCTCGCTTTCTCTCATTCTCTCTCTACAACCTCAGCGCGTGCTTCGGCGCGCGCGGCCCCATTCTCTCATTCTCTCATTCTCTCTCTCCAACTCTCCCTCTCTCATCATCTGTTACCCGTTTTGTCTTGTTTGTTAACTGTAAGTAAATGTACATAGACATATAAAACGTGTATCTTGTGTAGTAGCGTATATTCTGTAGTTTTGCATTTATTAAAACAATATATTCAACTGTCTCTGGATAAATGCTTATAAAAATACAAACGTCAATGAGATTTAAGATATAAAAGCTACCCGCTCTTATTGGTTACTACATTAAGTAGTTTTAATTTTATAAACACGAGAAAATTAAGGTTCACGGCCAGAAAGTTAATATTTCTTGGAGTTTGTAAGGGATAGCTTTATTGAGAAATTGATAGTTTAATCTTACGGTCGTTGCTGGACAACACCGATTTGATGATTACATAATTTCCCTTAAAGATTATCTCATAATCGATCTGAAATGAGACTATTGATGTATGAATGAGGAATTATAATTCGTTGTGATTGATTATTCATATATTCATAGTCTATCTTCAATTTCGATAATTTAATGTAACTGTAATATGCAAAATATTAATCATATTCATGATTAGTTATTAAAATTCCCTATAGATCATTTGAGCTAATTCATACGGACCCAGAGTCCGAGGCATATACCTTACAGAGGTCACTTGTCATGCATCGGGTCAGAGGTCACTCGTCATGCCTCGGGTCAGAGGTCACTCGTAATGCTTCGGGTCAGAGGTCACTCGTCATGCGTCGGGTCAGAGGTCACTCGTAATGCTTTGGGTCAGAGGTCACTTGTCATGCGTCGGGTCAGAGGTCACTCGTAATGCGTCGGGTCAGAGGTCACTCGTCATGCGTCGGGTCAGAGGTCACTCGTAATGCTTCGGGTCAGAGGTCACTCGTCATGCGTCGGGTCAGAGGTCACTCGTCATGCGTTGGGTCAGAGGTCACTCGTCATGCGTCGGGTCAGAGGTCACTCGTCATGCGTCGGGTCAGAGGTCACTCGTAATGCTTCGGGTCAGAGGTCACTTGTCATGCATCGGGTCAAAGGTCACTCGTCATGCGTCGGGTCAGAGGTCACTCGTCATGCGTCGGGTCAGAGGTCACTCGTCATGCTTCGGGTCAGAGGTCACTTGTCATGCATCGGGTCAGAGGTCACTCGTCATGCGTCGGGTCAGAGGTCACTCGGCATGCGTTGGGTCAGAGGTCACTCGTCATGCGTCGGGTCAGAGGTCACTTGTCATGACTCTCTGTGGTCATTAAAAATCCCAGGATGTCCTTCGGAAAAAAAAGAGTAGGGGTGTAACCCCGGCATCCTGGCCAAATTTGCCCAGTGGCCTCTGTCCATCATGGCCTCCATCATCCCCATACACTGATTGGCTTCATCACTGTCTCCTCTCCACCAGTAAGCTGGTGTGTGGTGGGCGTTCTGGCGCAATATGGCTGCCGTCGCATCATCAGGTGGAGCTGCACATCGGTGGAGGTTGAGGAGATTCTATGAGAAGCGCTTTGAGTACCCAGAAAAGCGCTATATAAATGTAACAAATTATTATTATTATTAATTATTATTATGCGTCGGGTCAAAGGTCACTCTTCCACCGGAACTAGACTCACATATGGCCTCTATACTTTATAAAGTTATAAATATGGATATTTTACTTATAAAAATGCATGTCTTGACTTCAGAAGGCCTTTATTAATCCGCTGGAAATTATTTACTTTTATGATGGATGCGTTTTTATGGGTTTTAAAATCTAAGGTACCATTCACTCCCATTATAAAGCTGGGAAGAGCCAGGATATTATTTAATATTACTCTGATTGTGTTCGTCTGAAAGAAGAAAGTCATATACACAGGATAACTTGAGAGTGAGTAAATTATGGGACATTAAAGGGGTCATGACATGAGAAACCAAATTTGCCTTGATCTTTTGGTATATAAGAGGTCTTTGTGTCATTAAAACGTCCTGCAAGTTTTATAGCTTAAGACGTCCTCCCCATTATAAACGAATCATTTATTTAATCAAGCTCTAAATACAGCTCGTTCTGGATCCATGGTAAGAAGTGACGTCACGGTAAGAAGTGACGTACCAGCGTTTGCATATGACCGCCTCCGTCGCAAGACAACTACGCTTTAAGCGCAAGACAACTACGCTCATTTCGTATCGTTGTCGCGCCCGCGCGCCTCACAAGTGTTCTGTGTACAGGGAAATTACGATGCCGCAGATGTGCTGTTCCTGGCTGTGGACAAACAACATCTTTAAATACGCTGCGAAAGATCCAGTCGTCAGGGGAAAATGGATGCACTTTATTTTTTGCGGACGTCCCAGTCACGGCAGTGTTAGTTTAAGCGTTTGTTCTATACATTTGAAGGATGACTGTTTTGAGAACAAATCCCAAAATGATGCTGGCTTTGCCAGAAAACTGTTGCTCAAAGATAAGTCCGTGCCGACTATTCTGGGCTCAACAACGACGACGCAAACTGTAAGTAATGTATTTAAAACTTTAAACTACTTTTTAAATACGCTGAATCCGCAAATGTTCTGGCTGGGGGCGTTAATAATTGATGCATAGGCACTGACGTTAGCCGATCATAACAGTGGGCGTTAACACTGAACTCTTAAAGGGGAAACACCCCCAAAACAGACTGTGTGAATCAGAGGATGAGAAACAGGGAAAAGGTCATAAATCACGACATTTTAAAAGTTTTTTGTAAAAAAAAACTATAGCAATACTATAATTGCACCTAAGGGAACATAATAATAAAATAAAAAAAAACATGTCATGACCCCTTTAAACATCATCAGCCGAGGTAATCTCACTAGTTGCTTTCATTCATCGTGTTGATAATCACACTCTTGCAAACTATTCTAGCCTGAACATTCAGGGAAATGTTTTTAAATAAAGGCTGAACGAGTTGCCGGAAGCATAACAGAGTTGGGATGAAGTCATGTGACCGTGGTGTTGTTCGCACATTTATGCATAGTGCGAATGAGAATATATGAGCACATGTCATTTTACATTTGCACATCCGTTCATGTTTTCTATATACCGTCTTTATTGATTGACAGTAAACATTCATTCATGACATTCATTATCGATTGACATTAAAATGTGTTTATTTTAAACTCCCTGCAACGTCACAAACAGACGAAACTTCTAATCTAATAAATGTGCTGTCTATAAACATTCACAACCTAAAATCTCTAAGGGAAATGCAGTATGTAAGGGATAATGTATAGCGAGGCGGTTGTTATAGCGGATACAACCCCGACAGGCTGATCAGGACCCCGACGTGAAGCGGAGCCTGAAGCGGAGTGTATTCGCTAGCAGCTATAACAACCGCCTCGCTATACATTATCCCGCTTATTACATGGCTACCTACCAAATAAATCAATAATTTGACACAAAATATTGATTGAAAAATGAGTTTATTGATTTAAAAACGATTGTATTGCTTCCGCTAAAGAACACCGTGTCCATGGCAACGCTCTGTTTTTCATGGCAACGGTGTGTTATCCTTAGCAACGGAAATAACAGACCGCATTCTACATTAGAATTCAACCAAGCCATGTAATATATTGATCTAAAATAGACTCAGAAACTAACCCTAAAATCTGATTTTTGGAAACAATTATGCTCGTTTCCACCACATAATAAAACATTTTAAAAGATAATTGCGACTTTTTATCTCACAATTGCGAGTTTACATCTTGCCATTCTGACTTCATTTCTAGGAATTGTGTGATTTAAAGTCAGTGTCGCGTGATATAGTCACAATTATGTGATATAAAATCAGAATTGTGTGATATAGTCGCAATTCCGTGATATAAAGCCAGAATTGCGTGATATAGTCGCAATTGCGTGATATAAAGGCAGAATTGTGTGATATAAAGTCGCAATTGCGTGATATAAAGCCAGAATTGTGTGATAGTGAAGTTGCAATTATGGGATATAAAGTCAGAATTGCGTGATATAGTCGCAATTGCGTGATAAAAGGTCAGAATTGCGTGATATAGTCGCAATTGCGTGATATAAAGCCAGAATTGTGTGATATAGTCGCAATTGCGTGATATAAAGCCAGAATTGTGTGATATAGTTGCAATTGCGTGATATAAAGCCAGAATTGTGTGATATAGTTGCAATTGCGTGATATAAAGCCAGAATTGTGTGATATAGTTGCAATTGCGTAATATAAAGCCAGAATTGTGTGATATAGTTGCAATTGCGTAATATAAAGCCAGAATTGTGTGATATAGTCGCAATTGCGTGATATAAAGCCAGAATTGTGTGATATTGTCGCAATTGCGTGATATAAAGTCAGAGTCGCGTGATATAGTCGCAATTGTGTGATATAGTTGCAATTGCGTGATATAAAGCCAGAATTGTGTGATATAAAGTCGCAATTGCGTGATATAAAGCCAGAATTGTGTGATATAAAGTCGTAATTGCGTGATATAAAGCCAGAATTGTGTGATATAAAGTCGCAATTGCGTGATATAAAGCCAGAATTGTGTGATATAGTCGCAATTGCGCGATATAAAGCCAGAATTTTGTGATATAGTTGCAATTGCGTGATATAAAGCCAGAATTGTGTGTTATAGTCGCAATTGCGTGATATAAAGCCAGAATTGTGTGATATAAAGTCGCAATTGCGTGATATAAAGCCAGAATTGTGTGATATAGGCTAAAGTCGTAATTGTGTGATATAAAGCCAGAATTGTGTGGTATAGTCGCAATTGCGTGATATAAAGCCAGAATTGTGTGATATTGTCGCAATTGCGTGATATAAAGTCAGAGTCGCGTGATATAGTCGCAATTGTGTGATATAGTCGCAATTGCGTGATATAAAGCCAGAATTGTGTGATATAAAGTCGTAATTGTGTGATATAAAGCCAGAATTGTGTGATATAAAGTCGCAATTGCGTGATATAAAGCCAGAATTGTGTGATATAAAGTCGTAATTGCGTGATATAAAGCCAGAATTGTGTGATATAAAGTCGCAATTGCGTGATATAAAGCCAGAATTGTGTGATATAGTCGCAATTGCGCGATATAAAGCCAGAATTTTGTGATATAGTTGCAATTGCGTGATATAAAGCCAGAATTGTGTGTTATAGTCGCAATTGCGTGATATAAAGCCAGAATTGTGTGATATAAAGTCGCAATTGCGTGATATAAAGCCAGAATTGTGTGATATAAAGTCGTAATTGTGTGATATAAAGCCAGAATTGTGTGATATAAAGTCGTAATTGTGTGATATAAAGCCAGAATTGTGTGATATAAAGTCGCAATTGCGTGATATAAAGCCAGAATTGTGTGATATAAAGTCGTAATTGCGTGATATAAAGCCAGAATTGTGTGATATAAAGTTGCAATTGCGTGATATAAAGCCAGAATTGTGTGATATAGTCGCAATTGCGCGATATAAAGCCAGAATTTTGTGATATAGTTGCAATTGCGTGATATAAAGCCAGAATTGTGTGTTATAGTCGCAATTGCGTGATATAAAGCCAGAATTGTGTGATATAGTCGCAATTGCGTGATATAAAGCCAGAATTGTGTGATATAAAGTCGTAATTGTGTGATATAAAGCCAGAATTGTGTGATATAAAGTCGCAATTGCGTGATATAAAGCCAGAATTGTGTGATATAGTCGCAATTGCGTGATATAAAGCCAGAATTTTGTGATATAGTTGCAATTGCGTGATATAAAGCCAGAATTTTGTGATATAGTTGCAATTGCGTGATATAAAGCCAGAGTCGCGTGATATAGTCGCAATTGTGTGATAGAAAGTCAGAATTGCGTGTTAGAAAGTTAGAATTGCGAGATATAAACGAATTTGGAGTTTATTTCTCGCAATTGCAAGTCTAACTTTATATATCCTGCAATTCTGACTGTATAACTCGCAATTGCGACCTTATATAACTCAATTGTGAGATAAAAAGTCGCAATTACCTTTTTTATTTTTCATTCTGCTGAAACAAGCTTTGATAGCTGACAGAATGTTGTTCTGGGACCAAAAGTCCTAATGATGAAATCACAGCAAGCATTAGAAAAGTGAATACTTTGAAATCTCTGTGCGAGATACAGAACGTGTGAGAAGATAAACAAAGCGTTCCTAAATGTTCTGTCGGTAGCTGGTAAAAATATCCATACTCTTCTCTCTCCCACTTTGTCACAGCGTGAGGCATGGAAACTCTGCCAATTAGACTCATTTGCATGTGTTAATATGATTAATTAGTGAGTATAAACACTTTTTCCATGACAGAAGCCGCATAGCAATTCATACACCTGCAAACTTTTTCCTGATAGAGGATAATGCCTGTTGACTAAGAGGCTTTTTTTCTCAGACCCTCTAATTGGCATGTGAATATGCGTGGTTAATTAGGAATATGCAGATGAAGCTTGATTGGTTTGAATGCAGAGTGTAAGTTGAGGCACGGTGGGATTCAAATTGTGCCGAGGTTTTGATTTCCTTACTTATCAAGATATGAAGATAATTGCAATTGTGATCATTTGCATACGTTAATGAATTTGCCTGATGCTTTTCAATCGAATGTGAAATAAATAATTGATGCAGTATCAGCACCTACACCGACGCCAGGGGACAAAACTAAGCGCATTAAGGTGCCATTTTGGAGCTCACTAATTTACAGAACGTATCTTCGCATCTTTCCTACAAGATTCAGTGCTTATGAATTTCATGGTGCCTTTTGCTGTCATGAGACATTGAAAAGTATTAATGCAAATACAACGCATTTAATTTGACTAATGTAGATTAGTCATTTTCTATACACACACACGCACGCACGCACGCACGCACGCACACACACACACACACTTAGCAGTTCAAAAGTTTGGGATCTGTAAGATTTTTTATGTTTTTGAAAGAAGTCTCTTCTGCTCACCAAGGCTGCGTTTATTTGATTCAAAATACAACAGCAAAAACAGTAATATTGTGAAATATGATTACAATTTAGAATAACGTCTCGGTTACTAACGTAACCTCGGTTCCCTGAGATGAGGGAACGCCGGGAATTTTTTGTGAGCACACACAGCGTTTTACACGGGGTTCCCGTAGCGTAAGCTAGCTTACGCTAGCTTTTTAAAAGCGGCGCTTTTTACGACGCGGCCCTTGAGAGAGCGGCAGTGTGTAATCGAGATCCTCTTCGCTGACTCTGGAAGAAGCCTTCACGCCGTCGAACACGCAATCAGCGGGACTGCAGGACTGAGGAAGCCGGCTAGGAGTCTCTCCCCACGCCGCCTTCAGACGCAGTTCCAGCTGCGCTATCCGGCGCGTTATATACTTTTGCTAAGCTCCCCAGCCGTGAGGGGAGCCCGACACGAGGCACAGGAATCACGGGGCATTTGAAACAACGCCCGCAATTTGCTCTTTTAGAGGGAGAAGAAAAAAAACGTTTGTGTCGCAGCGGCGTTCCTGTGCCTCGTGTCGGGCTCCCCTCACGGCTGGGGACCGCCACGTGATCTGCGTTTCCTGCCTGGGGAAGGACCACCGCCCCCTCAACCCAAGCCAGTCATGTAGCACTTAGGGTCCAATCACATTCGGCCCCATCCCTACATATTCCCGTTTAAGCCCCCCCGTGGCCTGAACTTAATTACTCGTCTATGAGCCCCGGGCACTGCCGTGGGACAGTGATGAAGGGAATTTTTTGTGAGCACACACAGCGTTTTACACGGGGTTCCCGTAGCGTAAGCTAGCTTACGCAACACGAGAGTACTCTCGAAAGGGAACGTCTCGGTTATTAACGTAACCTCGGTTCCCTGAGATGAGGGACGCGCGCTTTTATAGTATGAAGCCACGCCCATTTCGGCGGGCTATGACCCATAGAGGGCGCGAATCGCTCCTATTGGCTCTCATGCTAGCCGCGTCTCTCCATAGGTTGCAGCAATTGCCGCAGAGCAGCCAATAAGCGCGCGAGCCGTCTCGCTTGGGTCTGCTTGCTGCAGCAAGTGCGTTTTAAATTAAAGCAAATTATAAGGATAATTTTAGGCTTCAATCTTCTCGAGAAAGCTAGCTTATGCAACACGAGAGTACTCTCGAAAGGGAACTGTTTTCTATATGAATATGTAAGTGTCATTTATTCCTGTGATCAAAGCTGAATTTTCAGCATCATTACTCCAGTCTTCAGTGTCACATGATCCTTCAGAAATCAGGATAATATGAGGATTTGATGCTCAAGAAACATTTATGCTTATTATCAGTGTTGAAAACTAGTTGTGTACAATTTTTTACCATGAATCTTTGATAAAAAGTTCAGAAGAACAGAATTGATCTGAAATTGAGAGCTAAAAATATATACTTTTATTCAGCAAGGATGCATTAAATTGATCAAAAATTAAAATAAAGACATTTATAATGTTACAATTGAACGTTCGCAAAGACCCGCCCCCTTTAGTTACTGTCGCTAATATGTACGACAAGCTACGCCGCTCTCACGCCACACCTCGCGGAGCAGAGGAGACTGACAAAACCATTTTGTGGCTCTTTAATGTGTGTGACAGATCGCTGTAGAGCATCAGTTAAAGCTGCTCGTGAACCGATCCTTCCTTCTAGTTCATTTATAGCATCAAATAAACATGAATGAACATCAGAAGGAATGTTGTTTTAACCGCGGAAAGACGTCAGTACACTCCGCTTCTCAAGTTCAAATGCCGATGAACGCTCGCCAATCTGCTAGTATGAAAGAGCCAACAACGCATCAAAGACGCTCGCAGACACCTCGCGGACGCGTAGCCTAGCCCAGAAAAATATCTAGCATGCTAGATATCTGGAGCTGTCGCACGACTCAACCCCATGTGATGCCATGAGCTACAGCCAATCAGAGCAAGGCATGGGTTGAGGTCACTGGGAAAATACCGTTTATATACTGTCTATGGGATTTTTTTTTTTTTTTTTCAGAGCAAATCATGCGCAAACAGTTTGCAGCACTAATTTCTGTCTGACGTCCATATTCAAACAAAGACTCGCGTGTTGTGTAGACTTGTGTTCTTCTTCGCTGGGTAGTGGCGCGCATAGACATCATATATATATATTATATAATATCTATGGTGGCGCGCGTGCTGTATTGCGTCATTTCCGGTTCATTTTATCGCGTGTTTTCTTCGTGATAAAACGTGGTTTTGTAGACAAGATAGAATCGTTGGCTGACAGAGTTGTTGTCACCTCGTGTAGTGAGTTACCTCCTGTTGCGGATCAATCACGTTGTCGTGTGGTGTGAACAGCTCAACAACTTGAACACTCCTGATTTCACAGAGAGCAAGTCATGTAGTGTGAACCGCACAGTTCAGCCCGACGTTTTAAAATCCTGTAGTGTGCACTTGCCTTTAATCTACTAACTCTCCTGACTGCTTTGTCCGACAAAATGGCGGATGGCGAAGTATGATTGGCAAGATCACCTGTCAATCAAGCTCCCTGTGAAGGGTCAATTAGTAAAATAAATGAAATAGAAATTTCTATTCATCAAAGAATCCTGAAAAAAAAAAGGTTTTCAAGATTGATAATAATAATCAATGTTTCTTGATAATCAAATCATCATATTATACTGATTTCTGAGGGATCATGTGACACTGAAGACTGGAGTAATGATGCTGAAAATTCAGATTTGATCAGAGGAATAAATTACACTTTATTGTATTTTCACATAGAAAACAGTTACTTCAAATTGTCATACTATTTAACAATTACTTCTTCTTTTTTTAATCAAATGAATGCAGCTTTGGTGAGCAGAAGAGACTCCTTTCCAAAACATGTAAAAAATCTATATTGTACATAATACGTATGTATGCATGCATATGAATGTGTATACGCATGCATGTGCGTGTATGCATGACATGTATGTGTACATATATATACACACACACACACAGTATGTTAGAAAGTAATTTACCCCAATTAAATCTCTTTCTGCTAGTGTTATAACATTAAATGTTTCCTAGTCAACTTATTGTCATTTAAAGGCATTAACCTGTATAAATACAAACGCAAAACAATTCTGTGAATTGGAAAACACTTCAAATTCACACTAAAATAACACACTATTAACATTATTTTTACAACGTTAACGTATATATATTAACGGGGTATCATTTCCACCAAAAGGATATTTCTGAAATATTTCATCATGTCAATTAAACGTCTCGAGCAATTTCCCACTAGTTTATAAGCAGCTTCCTCAAGGGCAGGAGGTTGTGAGGAGGCGACGGGGTGAGAAAGTGTGTGTGTGTACTTTAATTGTGACATGGTAAACATTTAACGCGTGTGATTGTTTGGAGGCAGTGAACGGAAAGCAGCGACTGCCTCTTAATTAACCAGCCGTTAGATTAGGCCTTATTAAACTCAAACACAGGATCAGAGCAGAGTTCAGTCTCCCCAGTGACACACCAGCACAGATACCACACTCACAATGAACTTACACACTCCACGCTCACATTTAATTGCTTCTGTAATGGTCCGAGCTCAAGCCCTATTCATGCCAACCCTTGGGGTAATCAGGTCTGCACCACAGAGACCAGCGCTAATAACTACAGCAGAGAGAGGAATAAACAATGAACGGTGAATCTGGAGGGTAAAAAGGGACGACACATTCATTCTTGACGGCTGGGTTTTGTTGCATTTCCCATTTATTGGATAATTACACCTTAAATAGACATCACATGTTGAGCAGATAATCCAACCGTTACAGAGAGCACTGGTATAAAAACATATTTACAATTCTACACCCTGAACGATGTCCACAAGATGTAGTTTCAACTTGAAATCAATTGACCCAATTTACTTTCTTAATGCACTTTTTAGGTGTTAAATGCGGTCACGTTTATTGTTGCTCGGTAAAATACAGTTATTTTAATAGCAATCTGTGAGAATTCACCAACAGAAAGCGACTTCTGTGCTTCACACGTCGCTATTCATAGTTTCCCGTCGTGTCATGTGACTGGCGCAGAGGGCAAAACATCCACACAACTGCATCTCAAAGGAAGAAAAACAATGATATGTGAACAAAATGGAAGTTTTTGTGCGCTTGTGATCCATATCCAGCACCTGCGGCAGTATTTCAGTCACTAAAAACTGATAAAAGTGCCTTAAAACAGTGAAATTAAAAGATAAAATTCAATATACAGCTTATTAATGATGCATATTATATACAGGCGATCAGATGAGCACAGAAAATGAATGCAACGTGCTAAATGGTTAGGCGTTTTCTTTATAATGGTGTTCTATGGGAAACGTTTAACTATTTTCCGGACTATAAGTCACACTTTTTTTTCATAGTTTGGCTGGTCCTGTGACTTGTATATCAAAATTAATTCATACTGACTGAGATGAACCAAGAGAAAGCATTACCGTCTACAGCCGCTCTAGTTGGCGGAGTTGTTCAGAAGCGACACCGAGGAAGAACTCAATGGATTCAGTGTTGAGGAGTGAGATCGGGAGCTTGGTGAACTTGCTGACCGGTAACTTGTTGGACTCGCTGGCTAATGTTAGTTTAGCCTATTCAGCCTCCATGTTCTTTATGCTATTGTGTATCTGAATGACTGTTAATGTGTTACGCTAACACACCGGACACCTTCAGCCTGTTGTTCTGTGTGCTGTTGTGCAGCTGAATAACTCGCCTTTCCAGATTAAATGTCTGTTCTTGGTCTTGGATTTTATGAAATAAATTTCTAAATAAATGCGACTTATAGTCCAGTACGACTTATATATGTAATTTTTTGACTAATGCGACTTATAGTCTGGAAAATACGGTAATTTAAATGTCTTGGGTTGATCTGCTCGCCTGTACACAGTATGCATCATCAATAAGGTGTTTATTGAATTTGGGCTTTTAATATCATAAGTACTTATTTTTTTACTAACTGGAGGGCCTAGTTTCAAATCCAGGCGGGTGTTCCTCACGTGAAAACTATGACGTGACATCGAAGCTGACATCGTATGTCATAAAAACAAAATTAAAATGTAATAACCTCTCAAATATATTTTTTTTATTAGCTGACGTCACCAGCTTTCTTACATTTTAACTTGTCACCATTTTAGATCGTAATAGCATTTCTTTATCTTCTAAAGTCCTGCCCTGCATTTTTTTTCTGGATGAACATCCCGTTTAAATCAATCACATGGTAGACAAATGTCTTGAGAACGCAGTTTTCATGTTGGTATCTTTCAGATGAAGTCTTCTCTGTGAGGTTAGATACGAGAGACAGGATTTCCTGTGAGTGAATAGAAGTGTTACTTCTGTTTTCAGGGGCCGATAAAGCCACAGTATCACCATCAGAGATGCTGCAGAATCCCCCACAGTCAGATATGATGTCAGATACACAGAAATGTTTCCATCCCAAACTCGTTCTCGCTCTCAAAGAAACTCTGAAGTCTGTAAATGTGGGCTGTACAACTGTGAGTGCATCAGAGGATCAGTGTCTGAAGGATGGCAGTGATGAAAAGGACACCGGAGGGTAAATGGAGAGAGGAAGAGGCGAAGACGATGGGGAGCTCTTCAGCAAACCTACAAAACACAAGAATTGGTAAAAATTAATGTTCATCCACACTTTAATAGTCATACTCAAGGCTTGACAATAACTTTTCTGCTCAGCAGACGCTGTGACTAGTGGTTTTCTTGCTCAGCATTTTCACTGGCCACAATTTTGACATCGATACCATGGGAAAAGCTGCCATATAGATATTTGTAATCTCATAATTTGGCAGCAAGAATATTAGGCTGCTGTCACTTTAAGACCTGACGCACGGCTCCATTACATTGTTACACATGCGTTTTCTTTCTCAACTGTTTATGTTCACTTAAAACTGACTGTTTACGTGAATACTCACCAAGACGTGTATTTTGACATTATTTTGTGTGTATTTGACTGTATAAGCGAAATAAGCAGCAAAAAATAACTCTAGTTCTGAAGTTTAGTTCTGAGAGGCGGTTTTATGTGTCGCACTTTGGGTGTTTGAGCACAAAATCTGCAGGAATGAGTAAAATTATACACAATACGCGCAATCCCACGCCGGATTCAAGCCCTGTAACTCCAGCAATATTCATCCAGAGCAAATGAAAGGAGTGAGTGAGGAGAGGCGGGTTTGTGTGTCTCTCACTGTCGGAGAGAAGAGAGAGAGAGAAAGAGCAGCTGGTATCGTGTGTCTATTCTGCGGGAAATTAGTATTGGAAGAGTCTCAGATATTTAAGTATCGATATGTATTGAAAAATCAATATTATTGACAACACTACATTGCACTTAGTTTATTATTTCAGAAGCCTTTTTAGAAGACTACAATTAATAATTATATATCAAATTTAACCTGCCAAAGTGGCTAATAGGAGTGACTGCGTTACACACCACCGCTGAAATACACACACATTTGGCGGGTGTTTATGTCAAGCCCTGTGTTGTGGCAAAATTCATCAAACAAACATCACTGCGTAACGGTACGTTCACACGGGGCGTCGGCGTCAACGCTTCCCATTGACTTTGAATGGGTGACGTCAAGCGTTGCCGAAAAGGATTGTGGATCCGTCGGCGGCGCTTCACTGGCGTTGCTCGCGGCAGAAGTTGAGCATTTTTCAACTTCTGCCGCGAGCAACGCCAGTGAAGCGCCGTAGACGGAAGCGTTAGCCAATCAGGATCGCTCTATGCAAATACAGTAGCCAGGCGGCAGCCAATCACGTTCATCACGTTCATCCTGTCATTCCTGTCTAATTTCATTGGCTGACGCTGCTATGACCATGGCGTCTGCCAAACTTCAGCCACGCCTTCCGTCAAGCGTTGACGCTGAAGCCCCGTGTGAACGTACCGTAAGGGAGACTCAGAGTCAAATTATAAAATAGAAGTATTTATTCTTGCAAGAATAGGAGCAGTCTAATACACAGCTGTTACCCTGTGCAGAAGAGTGACACACCCCCAGACAGACTGAACCAGCTTTTATCTCCTAGCGCTCCCAAGGTTTTCTTGCCAGAGCCTTCCTCCCAGTAGTCTTCCATTCAGTAATTTTCCATAGACAAGGAAGCCATAACACTAGTTTAGATTCGTCACTAAGCCCCCCCTGCATCAAATGGCCTTCTGACATCTAGGTCAGAGGTCCTTGTTCGTCTGTTCTCTGGAGTGCCTCTCCCTTCTGCCTTCCCAGGTACATAAACAGAATCTTCTCACACTAACAAGTGAGAGTCACACATGTGACATACTTTGAATCATCTATATTTTACTAAAGATCAGTGAATATCATAAAATCGCCACCACACCTGGTTATGGCCTACAGACAAAAGACCAAAATCACCATATTGACCTTAAGGCGAGACACGGCAGCAAAAACAGTGTTTTTTTTCACTGGTCAATTTTGAGAATTGGGGCTATTTGTCTTCAATAACATCATCTTTCAGACTTGTGGTGAAAAAAAGTCCAAAATACACATTAAGGTCTTTATTTTACTACACGTTGGGTCTCATTCATGAAACATTCGTAAATATACGAGTAAATATGTGAGTGTTCTGCGCGTAAAGACACCTTCACGAAAACTCTTCTACTGATTCACAAATATTTCGTAAACGTCAGATGTGATAGTGAAATGTGTGTGTGTGTGTTATGAATTCCAATCAGTCGTAAAACGCACGTGCACACTCATTCTCAAATTACCATAAATCCCGCCCATTAAATCCGACTGACAACTATATATGGGCATCATAATATGACACCAAACGAAATATTTTAACATGTCTTCTTAAAAGCGAATGAAAAAGAAAAATTTCTCATTATCAGATCATATTTTATTATCAGAAGTTCATTCAAAACGCCACATTTTATTTCCAAGCGTACATGGGCGTATCAGGTCCTAAAAAAAGGAAGCTTGGCAGATATTACAGACGCAGTTACTGGAGTTTCATCTGTTAATCGAACAGTCCCAGAAGTGAAAAGAAAATGGTTCGACATGAAGCTCGACTGCAAAAAACTAATTAGTTCACTTCGAAAAAATATAGCCCAGCCCTATTGAAAGCAATTAATTATTTGATTAAAGTGTTCCGTTTGCAGATGCTATTACTGGCTCTCATAATAAAAGTAAAAAGAAAAAACGAATGCAATTACTATATATAATATTTTTTCAAAATGCTGTGTAAATATGTACCCGATTAAGGTGAATTAAAATGCAGCTTTATTAATGAGCAAAACGTTCGGATGTTAAACGCACTATTTACACGTGGCTGGGAGCAGGTGGAGATTTCTTTCGTACCAACTAACATTTGGAAAATACGAACATTTTAATGAATCCGAAAATTTACGCCAGAACCACTTCACACACGATTTACACAAAAATTCGTTCTGCTCGTGTTTCATGAATGAGACCCTTTGTCTGTAGATTTCTCCTAAATTCAACAAAATTTGGCGATGTAAATCAACATCTCTATCTGCACCCTGTCATCACACATACCGCTGGGAAGCTCTCTCCTGTACAATGCTGTCGGATCCAAATATTGTCATTTCCTTTTTATCAGCAACCAATCGTGAAAGTACAATGGGGCATTTAACTCTAAAATCTCATTGGCTTATGTCAATTTCTAACAACATGATTCTCCAAATGGTTTTTTTCTCATACACCGAGCCAGAAATCTCCACTTCAGCAGCACTTACACACACCAAACTCTCCAGTGGTATTCCGATCTATATTCTTAAGGTTTTTACAGAGTGGTTTGTTCATACATTTACATTTATGCATTTGGCAGACGCTTTTATCCAAAGCGACTTACATTGCATTATCCTATACATTTATACATAGGTATGTGCAATCCCCTGGGATCGAACCCACAACCTTGCGTTGTTAACGCAATGCTCTTACCACTGAGCTACAGGAAAGCATCATACACCATCCAGATTCTGATTTATACAACATTTTATACCTAAAAACATTTTATACCTTTTTTTTTTATGGCTGTTGACAGTTTTTTCTGACTAATGAAGTAATAAAAAGAGATATCCAAAATCCCCTCTGTAAAAACCTTTGACTCAAATGTCAACAAAATGAAACAAGAATTTTGAATCTGGCTTTTTCCAATGTTCAGATTTCTCTTCTGGAAATATATGCAAATTAGCACATATTTAATTATAACTAATTTGCATATTTAAACATAAATATTCTAAAAACTTGTAATACAAAAGATATTTGTCTTAATGTCAGTAATCAACTGGGGAAGTTTCATGCTGATAAAGTAAAAGCATGCACTCACTTTCTGGTCGGGCAGGACCGGGTTCCCCTGCAGGTGAGTATTGAGGAGTGCAGCTCCTGGCCGGTCGTGTTCGCAAAATATGGTGCCGTTTACATAGTGGAATCGGTCACCGGGGACCAACTGGTTTCTGCACGTGGCACAGGAGAAGCACTGGGACAGAGGAGAGAGGAATGACCACATTTATCCCTTTTACCGTGTTTAAAGTGCTGAATTATTAGCAATGCATTTAATTAAAGCAGGGTTAGCCTTCACTGAACAAACTGCCTTGGCTCAGTGCTCAAATGTATTTTTTAATAAGTTGATCATTGTGCAACCAAGGTCAGTTAAATTTTAAACAAATGAGAACACTATTATTATGAGAAGCTGTAATATAGCTAGGCTTTATCCAGAGATGTATTGTAGCATACTATTATCAGACAAAAATAAAGAAATAATGATGTTTCACACATTTAATTGAGCTCTAATGAGCATCTGCTATTTAGAAACACAAAATGTAGTACTAAAGGGATAGTTCGCCAAAGAAATTACACTTCTGTTATCCCTCATGTCGTCCAAACCTGTATGACTTTCAACTGTGGAACATAAAACAAGTTATTAATGTTTTTTTTTTGTCTATACAATTATTGGACCCCATTAGATAACACGTTATTTTACAGTTATACATGTTACATGGAATTTCTGTAGTAATAACAGTAAATTATGCATAATTACATGCAAATAGGGCTTCATGATCTTGAAGACAAATGCGATATGCGATAACTGATTAATGCTATATTACATTTCCATTTGCGATATGAAAATGCTTTAAGTATGTAACATTTATTTAAATTACATTTAAAAACTGAACCAATAACCAACATACATGTTTCACATTATTTTTGTGAGGAGAAAGCATCCCTACAACTTCTGAAAGTAAACAGCAGTTCATTACATAAAAAGTAAGTGTCATTTTTACGTCAGTGTAAGATCTAGGGCCCTATTTTAACAATCCGAAACGCAAGTATAAACGCGAAACGCAAGTATAAACGCGAAACGCAAGTATAAACGCGAAACGCAAGTAGCTTTGTGGGCGGATCCCGGCGCTGTTGCTATTATACCGGCGGGATAAACGACTCTTGCGTCCGACGCAAATCTAAACTGTGTTGGTCTGAAGTCGCTTCATTATTCATAGGTGTGGTTTGGGCGTAACGTGAAATAAACCAATCAGAGCGTCCTCTCACATTCCCTTTAAGAGCCGGCGCGCTTGTTCCACGGCGGATTGCTATTATAACGGCGGGTTTACCAGCGCACGCAACTTACATGATGGTAACGGTGATTTCACAGTCTTCAGAATTTAGTTTCCTGGTTCTTGACGGACAACCCACTTTGTCAGATGTCCTTATATACCGATGTGTCTCGCCACTATTGATCAAACAGGTTTGATCCGTCATTACTACAATTAGCCTGAATAATTTGGGTAAATGTGTAATCTAGATTTATGCCTATTATTTCCACACCTTCATGGACACAACAATGATTTCCTTTGTGTGGTAATATATTTTTCCTTGTAATTATGTATGGTTTGCAAAAATGAAAACTGCTTCATCTGTGTAGATGAGAGAAGCAAAGTGTGTGTGTGTGTGTGTGTGTGTGTGTGTGTGTGTGTGTGTGTGTGTTGTGCACACGCTACATTATGGCCAAGCATGCGCCCTTAAAATAGCATCTGAATAATGCGCGGAATTGTTTTCTGGAACTGCAAAATAGCGTCAGGGAACGTCTGCGCCAGAACACGCTCCTCTTCTCGCTGAACCTCTTCTTGCCTTACTCTGTGTGGACTCTCTACTCTCTTGCGATATGCATATCTCAATATGTACATTTGTGATATTTTGATCATTTCAATATTTCGTGCAGCCTAAAAGTCCGAGTCCGAAATTTTCATATGCGTTTTTTCGTATTCGTGATTCAGTGGCTCTGAATTGTCAAACACCTCTCAAAATGCTTGCTACGGATGCGAAAACGCAGAAAATCGAACCTGATCCAAAATGTTTTTTGACGGACGAAAGTTTCGAAAGTTGACATAACGTGAGCTCGTATTTATCTTTTAACGTGCGAAAATTTCGGATGCGAATTTCGGCCTTAACCCTAAACCAAACTCTATTCCTAACCCTAAAGTGTGTATGTTGCTACTCTGTACTTCAACGTGAAATTATTAGACTATAACAAAGAAACCTTAAGGCCGTGTCCACCAAAGGCTGGCTAAAAACGCTAGGCGCTCTGCTGAAAACGTTGAGCTATGTGCGGTTGAGAGCGTTTTGGCAGCGCAGGTTTTTTTTCCAGTTGAGACGCTTTGTTGCTATTCACAGAATATCCATTGGTCGGTGTGGTATTAGTCCCGCCCCTCCTCCACTGTGATTGGTTGGGTAAAAAGTGACAATGATGAGCGCTGCATTTTACCCAAAGTTGATTCTTCAATTGAAATTCTACAACTTTCGGCGACCAGTAAAATAAACGGCGAACGCTCAGCGCTTCAGCGTGAAAAAGCCGCTCAGCGCCTCGTGGCGTTTTAAAAACGCGGCGCTCTCGTTGAAAACAATTGTAAAAACACGCCAGCCGCATGAAAAAAAACGCTTTGGTGGACGCACGGCCTAAAACAAAGTGTAATGACTTTATCCTATCATATGGACAAAAACAATCTTTTGTGTTCCTCAGAAGAAAATAATTCAGGGTTTGGAGAGACATGTAGGCGAGTAAATGACAGAATTTTTATTTTGGGGTGAACTGGCCAACGCTTCACGTAACTGACCTTGAGGTGGTAGACGTTGCCTTGCGCTCGCATGACCATTTCACTGGCGGGAATGGACTGACCACATGCGCTGCACGCCCCGCTGTGCCCAAACAACCTGCAACACATGAGGGAGAAGAAGCACATTGAATATCCTTCACAAATTGAGTTTGCTTTGTGCAGATATGACTTCAGCAGTGTTGACACACACCAGGCTTAACAAACGATGGTGTGTGTGACGCATCTACGCCTCTGATGTCGTCTGTGGGAGCATGAGAGAGAGAGAACGCATCTGTAGAGATCATCAACACCCGCTGGATGCAAATGAGACCAATGCAAATCAGCACAAGAACAAAATGCTCGTCAGCGTAGCATGACAACTACAGCGTCAGAAAACTTTTGAATTGCAAATGACTGTGGCGGAGACTCGGGTCTCAAACGGTCTCATTATCGACTTGCGTCTGTTATAATGATTACGATTTTGAACGTGGTCACTACTAAATGTGGAGGTGAAAAAATACGGGTCTATGAGTTAAAAGCCTTTTTCACACTCATTATTAGTTGTTAAAACTAAATCACTTCATGGTATTTTAAGAGTGTGAGATGAGTTTGTAAATTTTGCAGACTATCTGATGAATTTATGGTTCAGTGAGCAATTAAATTACTATACAAGCAACTCCAAACAGCATTTTTGTGCTTGATCTGTGAAATTAGGTTCTTAGAAGTTATATTAGTGGAGTAGAAAATAAAGGTAAAAAAAAAAATTATGTTCCGTTTATTTTATATGTGGTTTTCTATATTTTCAACCCGGTTACTAATATTATGTGCATGTATAGACTAGGGGTGTCACGATTCTCCAAATCCTCGATTCGATTACATTTTCGATTCTAAGGTCACAGTTTGATTCGATTCTCGGTTTTTACTTTTTTTTTTTTTAAGCATAGGTTGCTATGCCATTTTTAGACCAGACTTTTATGCATAATATCTGACTTTTGTTCGCAATGTACCACAGTACATTGTCAAATTTAAACATTAAGAACATAATGTAACAATAACTTATATCTTCAGTCAATTGGAAACTTAAGCAAAATAACCTGCCATCTAGTTTCTCTTTTGTAACTGCAGTCTTCTTCACAGAAGATGACATTCAAGTTCACAACAAAACAAATAAACAAAGAGTTTAACAGATAAATCTATGCGTCGCGCAGAGCCACGTCTTTAAAATGCGAACACTTTATTCTCTGAGTGTACACACACACACACCGGCGGCGCCATTCGGCCATCTCGTCCGGTGTGCATTGTTTGGTTTGATTGAATCGAACTCCAGTTTGTTTGCGATACAGCAATCACACTCGTGCGGACCAAACAACCATACCGAGACTAGTGTTGTCAAAAGTACTTTGGTACCAAGTCGGCACTGAAATTTAAAAAAAATCGGACTCTTTGAGCGCTGTTGAGCGTAATCATGAACACCTCTGATTGGCCATTGTGTTCACGCGCTCATCAAATATGTCTGTGATTGGCTACAATGATCAGCACAGATACACACGGGAGCGTTTGAAATCAGGCGTCTATCAGCGGATCAGTCCTGCGTTTGCTTTCAAAACACTTTCAAACGCTCCCGTGCGTTGATCATTAGGCGTGTTTCCATTACAGATTTGCGCAAAACTTTTGCGATATTTTCTAAAAGTCGATAAAAAACTATTGCGAAATGACGGCGTTTCCATTGACTGATATTATGCGACTAAAACTTAATTTTTTTCTCGCGCGAGAAGTCATTCCACAAATCATGGCAACGCATGTTGGTAGGTTTATATATTGCATAGACATTATTAATTATTAATCAAAGGAGATAAGCATGTTATCCAATCATTAATGGCGAGGAAAGACCCTTATATATGCGGCTCATATGAGGAGTTTTTCTTGATCGTGACATTTCTTTGAGGTTTATAATCCAGTATTCCTGTAATTCTTTTGTCTTTTATAAATTTAATAAAGAACTCTCGTCTTCTGTCCACACACACACCGCGTCCTCTACGTCAGGCGACTGTAAATGCGTTTCCATTGCAGTTTTGCGAAATATTTCTTTTTCGAATTGCCTGAAAAACCTCCTCATGCGAGCGTAAAAAGTTTTTTGCGATAAATGGGAGTTTTTGCGAAAATTACGTGTTTCCATTGAGAGCATTTTCAATTCGCAATTTTTGCAATTTGAAGGGTAATGGAAACGCGGCTATTGTAGCCAATCACAGACATATCCGATGAGCTTGTGAACACAATGGCCAATCAGAGGTGTTTATGATTCCGCTCAACAACGCTCAAAGTGTCACATTTTTTTAATTCCAGTACCGACTTGGTACCGAAGTCTGTCTGACGTCAGCGTGTTCGGCGGGTAACGCTATCAGTATCATTATCAATCGCTGTTTATGTAATAAAATCAGAATCATTCTCGCGATTCGATGCTTCACTGGTTATTTGACGGACATTGGGTCCGACAGACCGGAGACATTTTAGCGGTAATGTGACCAGAAATATTTAAGACATTTTAAGACTTTTTAAGGACCCGCGGCCACCCTGTGTAAATGCTCTGAAAGTCCGAACCACAGAAAATCATTCACACTAGAAACACACCAAACCTTTGTTCAGTTTGATCCGGACCGAGACCACATTTCGTGTGTTTGGTTCAGACCGTGGTCCCGGGGAGGTTTCACTCCTGTAATTTTGATTCGGATCAAACTGAAAAGTCAGAAAATCCGGACCAAACAAGGTAGGTGTGCAAGGGCCCTGAATGAAGCCCTCATGTTGGGTCTAGGGCTGTAATCTCCCAGTCGACTTATTGGTCGATACGTTCTGGCTCGACCAAAATTCTGATTGGTCGATTTTTTTGCAATGTTAATTTTATCAGGTGGAAAGCACTAATTGCTAATGGGGGTGTTTTCAGAGCACACCTGTTTCACAGGTAACAGCCTGTCTTCAGAACACCCCCCCTTTTTTTGGATTAGCCCAACCCACTGGAGCGCAAGTGACCCGTCGCAGGGAGCTTGATTGACAGGTGATCTGACCAATCATACTTCGCCATCCGCCATTTTTGTCCGACAAAGCAGTCAGGAGAGTTAGTAGATTAACATGGGAGGGTTTGAACTTGAGAAGCGGAGTGTACTGACGTCTTTCCGCGGTTAAAACAACATTCCTTCTGATGTTCATTCATGTTTATTTGATGCTATAAATTAACTAGAAGGAAGAGATGATCGGTTCACAAGCAGCTTTAACTGATGCTACAGCGATCTGTCCACAAAACGGTATTTATTGTTTCAATTTCTTTTTAAAAAATGACCAAATTTGAAAGGTGAGACTTTGTTTAATATCAAAAATAACCTGGTCTGTGTCTGTCAGTGTCCTCTCTGCTCCACGATGTATTATTCACTGCGTGAGAACATGTGAGAACATGGTGTGTGTGTGAGAACATGTGAGAACATGGTGTGTGTGTGAGAGAGAGGCGTGGCTTGTCGGTCGGACATAGCAACAGTAACTAAGGGGGTCTTTGCGCTGTGCCCACTGTTTGTATTTGTTTTGAGCCTATGCTTTATTTTTCAGTTATGCACTTCATTTAGTTTCTGCTCTCGTCTTGATCTGGATTGTTTAATACATTTTTTTATTTTTATTAAAGTGGACATGCCTTTTGTGTTTAAGAGTAAAAGCTTTAAAGTTACGGTAATAGTCTATTCGTGTCTCAGCCGCTAAGCTGCGCGAAGACAAGCACAGAGCGGCTGAAATTATAGAGCGGTCTGTCAGTTATTATAATATACGACAAAAACAATTGTCTAAATCAGGGGTTTTCTACGTGTGGGGCGCGCGTCCCCAGGGGGCGCCAGAGCATGCCAGGGGAGGCGCGGAGAGTGGTAAATAATTATATGAATAAAAAATTAATTATATTGCACAGATGGACGAACACGAAATATGCTTGATGCTAGCTCTGCGATATATGCGAAGTGCCATCATTGCAGCCGCCGCATAATATGCTAAGAACTGGCGGGAGCATAATGCGTTTAAATATTGGCTTTAACGAGGAGCAGTGGGCCCTAAATTTAAGGATGAGCAAAACATATGTTGTGTCAACGTTTGTCCACATTCCTCTCCTACGACGACGGACACAACCTTTCGTCGGGCCATCCGTCCCTTTGTAGATGTGCGTCGCGGTTTCTCTCGTCTTTAAACCGCGGAGACGTTGCGGCCACAGAAAATCCGATCTGCCCATTTACATGACAGTCGCATTGACACATATCTGATTTATATCAGAATGTTTTCCACAAGGGGTGTAACGGTACATGTATTCGTACCGGACCGTTTCGGTACAGGACTTTCGGTACGGTTCACATGTGCACCGAATGCAATCATTCACGTAAATTAGGCTAGTTTTGTGTGCGGAACATGCGTCAATTCCGAGTTTCCACACAAACATATTAAGTGTCGGAAGTCTCCGCGTTGCACTGATTAAATATGATTAATCGTTTTTGTGATTCAAATACATGTAAAATATTACCATAACATCTGTCTTCCTGTGTGCGGAAATTTGTTTATGTTGCTGTGACAACGAAACGCGTGCATGCGCGCCTGTGTTAAGAGCGCTTGTTGCTCCATGCGCGCTGATGCACTCATCTGTGGACATTTCCAAATGCCTTTCAGTTGCTTAATAAAAGCGGGCTTTCCACACAAACAAACGTACATGTGTCATTAGTATGAGAAAAAAAATGGGATTTTAACTCTCGGGTCGGGCTCGGACATTAATATCTTTATGCCTGTCGGGCTTGGGTCGGGTTCGGTTACTGCTGTCTAAAATCTACTGCCTAAAATTCGGCCCGATCACCACATACACGGCACGCTCGCTTTAGCCAAGCCTCTCACTAGCTATGGCCAATATTTTATTTAGTGGAGAACTTTGCAGCAGTATTTTATTTCTTATTCTTTTTTCATTTTATATATTTTTTATTATATTTTATTAAAAAGTGTGTTTAAACTTTTTTTAACAATTTGTTTACACTTTTTTATAGTAAACAACCAGCAGTTTAATGTTTTGCATTTCTTTCCCTTACTGTACCGAAAATTAACCGAACCGTGACTTTAAAACCGAGGTACGTACCGAACCGTGACTTTTGCGTATCGTTACACCCCTATTTTCCACATATAAATGAGGCCTGAAACCGATCTCGAAATTTCCGAATGCATGCGGGTTTTTTCCCCTGTTTACACGGTAATAGAACATCCGATCTGTGTGACATGAGCAAAAAAAAAAAATCGGAAAATTGGGTCACATTTCATTTTTCATGTTAACACAATGATAAAAGTTAGAAGTTAAGAGTTGCTATGTGTGTGTGTGGCAGGGCGCCATTGGGTAAGTTGTGTCAAAAAGGAGGCCCACTGTCTTAGACTTTGAAAACCCCTGGTCTAAATGATGTTGCATATTCCTCAACAGTTCTTGTGCCGATATCAATAGTTGACAATACTATTTCCGGAAATCATAGGCTATGACTTTGCGCAGGTGCACGTGATGTAGTAATGGGCGATATAAACGATATGCGATATAAACGATACAAAATTGGCCTACGATAGAGATCGCGATAATGCATGTTGATGACACAATCTACCCGCGAAATTTAGAGCCACGAGCTGCAACCGGCTGAAACGCGTCATCTTCGTCGTCATCTTGAGTAAACATGGCTGACAGCGAAACGGAGGAGCTGGTGAAAAAGATCGGTGCAACGTCCATTATTTGGACTTGGTTCGGATTTAAGCCATCCGACGAGCAGCAGCAAACTATACAGAGTGTGTGAGGCAACAGTTCGGTAACACACACGACTAATCTGTTCTACCACCTCAAAATGAAACATGTCACTGAATACCAGCGCGTATTCACAAAATAGTGGTGTAAACACAACATCTCTGTGTGAGCCGGATTTTAAGATTCGTTGTTGTGTTGCTTTTTAACTGAGAAGACATCAGTTTTTCTGCTCTTTGCATCTTTTGTGTCCTTTAAAAAAATAGCCAAACTAAAACTACATTTGATTTGGAGTGCCTTCTGCACTTTTTACTGTCTATGGCATGGCACTACTGTAAATACACTTTTATACTTGAAGCATTTTCTTTAGTTGAGTATAACAGGAGAAACTCGAAAAATTAAAATATCATGCAAAGGTGAAACTAATATATTATATAGACTCATTACATGCAAAGTGAGATATTACAAGCCTTTTAATTTTTTTTATATACTGCAAATAGCCTACTAGTTTTTTATGTTTATATTTATAATTGATTTAGGCCCCTAGTCGGGTCGTACCTGATGTAGTCGGTCCTGCACAGGATCATCCCTCCTTTGCTGTAGCAGGAGGACCCGATGTCTCCCAGCTGAGCCTGACAGCACGAGCACTTGAGGCAGTGTGTGTGCCAGTAGCGCTCCATGGAGAAGAGCAGGAACCGGTCCGCGATCCGCCCGCCGCAGCCCGCGCACGACCTGGACACACACACACCGCCCGCGACCTGGCTGTTCACCATAGCGGAGGCTGCGGGAGGAGGCACGGTTACTCAGCACACAGCACACTTCACACACTCTGGCAATTCAAAGTGCTTTACACAGATAGGAATTTAAATATTAACTATCTGAATTAAAACAGATAGCCTTATAAAAGGAATCAAAAGAGATATCTCGAGTCGCACGGGTATATCTGTGGCAATAGCCAACAATACATTTTATGGGTCAAAATTATACATTTTTCTTTTATGCCAAAAATCATGAGGATATTAAGATCATGTTCCATGAAGATATTTAGTAAGTTTCATACCGTAAATATATAAAACATGTATTTTTGTGAGTGAATGCAGCACAATCGTGAACATAAATGCACAACTTTAAAGGAGATTTTCTCAATGTTTAGATTGTTTTGCTCCCTCAGATTCCAGATTTACAATAGTTGTGTCTCGGCCAAATATTGTCCTATCCTAACAAATATGACACACTGGTGTTTTGCCAGACGAGATTATCTATGTATAATTCTTTTACTGTTTAATTAATTTTATAACTATCATATATGTGACCCTGGACCACAAAACCAGTCACATGGGTCAAATTGTTTGTTTTTTTATCATTTGAAAGAATCATCCATTTTAAGCTTATTTATTCAGCTTTCATGTGATGTATAAATATCAATTTAAAACAAAAACTGACCCATGTGACTGGTTTGTGGTCCAGGGTCACATATATGATACAGTTAAATTAATTAAAAGATAATAGATAAACTACTCGTCTGGCAAAACACCAGTGTATCAGATTTTCATATTCAGTTTTACTCTGAGACTGAAAAGGACACTTGATGTATTAGATGCATGATTGATTTTGTTATACAAAATACAGAACTGTGATCTTAATTTTTTATAGATTCAAGTGTTTTGTATGACACTGTATTCCCCTATTGTTATTGTTCTTGCAATAAAAACTTTTTTTTTTAATCAGAAGACTTAGACGCTATAACTGTGTGCAAATCAGTGGTTTTGATGAATTATTTGGCAACACTTTACAATAAGGTTTCATCAGTTAACATTAGCTTACTACATTAGTCAACATTAATCAACTGCTCTTCTACAGCATTTATTAATCTTTGTTAATGTTAATTTCAACATTTACTAATATAATATTAGTTGTATTTGTTAACATTAGTTAATGCATGTGAACTAACATGAACAAACAGCTGTATTTGTATTAACTAACATTAACAAAGAATAATAAATACAGTAACAAATGTATTGCTCATGCTTAGTTCATGTTAGTTAATACATTACCTAATGTTAACTAATGAACCTTATTGTAAAGTGTTACTGACTCTTTCAATAATTGATGGGCCAGAACAATCATAGACACTAAAGTGAACACTTACTTCCCAATATTCATTACAGTGGTCAATCAATATGGGATTTTTTCTGAATAAAACTTCCCTGTACTTCAGATGAATGAATATTTGTTGGCTGTGATGCTAAATAAATATGATTAAGTGCAGCATAATCCTTCAGTACACAGTCATGCAAAGACATGAGATGCACATAAGATACAGGACAGGTTTACTGCACACTGCTGACAGAATGAACATTATTAGAGAGCATAATGTGGATATTCATGTCTTTCTATATGTTCAGAGCACTAAAGATCTGAGAGGATTACCAGGAATACAAATCATTAAAAATAAAATGGAGTTTAAAATTAAAACAGGAGTTGAAATCGGAAAAGTAAAATAGAAATAGTTGCTTCCTTTGACAAAAATATTACTTTTGTCGGTCTACATCAAGACAAGTTATTGTGTGTAAATAAATAAACAATTAAAAAGTAAAGTAAACGAGACTAAACAAATGCTTTCAATACTTCGGTATTATATATGCATATTTATGTGTGTATAAATATATCATATTTTTATGAGTGTATAAATATTTATATACATATTTAAAAAGTGGGTTTGTGTGTATATATATATATATATATGTATATATACACACACACACTCATAAAAAGATTTATATTTAAAATATATTTATAACAGATTTTCTATTAAATGCATAGATGTAACGTTACACACACATAACAAAAAAATTTAATAAAAAAAAATATATATATACATACACACACACACACTCATAAAAATATGTATATCTATAAAATATATTTATAACAGATTTTCTATAAAGTTCATATATGTACACACACACTTAAAAAAAATTATATATATATATATATGCGCATTTATAAAAAAAAAATTATATAGAAAATATATTTTTTAATTACACACACACATTAAATATATATATATATATAAAATGCCGAAATGTTGAAAAAAATATTTATGCATCGTTCTAGATTTGACTAAGTCGTAAATAAAGAATATAATTTAATGCAACGACACATGTCTTGATGGATCCAGTGCATTTTAAACTTTAAATTATCAGCTCATACATTGCAACTTCGTCAACTTACATTTATAGTGCAACTCGATATCAACATCAACTCAATCTGTGAACATACAGAATGCGACTCACCTCGAAGAGTTTCCAGAGTCCAGTGAGCTCTACACTTTATAAATGTGAAGTTATTATGATCCTCCTCTAGACTGCGCGCGGTTATGAGTGTCCTGCTCACGCGCACATCGCGCTCTAATTAACGACGCTTTGTTAATGAATGACCAGCGTGTGCGAAAGTTACTGGTCCCGTTGCATCGTGCAGCACACAAACAGTCACGGTTACAGTCATCCAAACCAAGACCTTATTCCGCGAGCGACTTCATCATCCTCCAGGACCCGCGTCGCGTCAAGCTCAACGCGCGACAGAGCCGTCGCGGGTCTTTTTTATCGTTGGCGTGACGTAACAGAGCAGCACTTCACCTTGATAGGTTTGATCATTTAGGGGCGTGGCATAGCCTACTGTCGGTCACGTGCCTATTAAAACTCTTTACAAAAATATATTGAAAATATATTTATGCTTTTTTATAATGAAAATATGTGACTCGAGGCATTTCTATTTCTCTTGAATTTATTTTAAATTATATGTTACCCCTGGCTCATTTTATTAATGTATTAATTTATTTTTATTATTTTTATATTTTGTTATTTATTTACTTAGTGTTGTTCTTGTAGATTAAACTGTAGCTACTTGCTGTTATGTTTATAAAAATATATATATATATATATATTGAAAAATGTATCGTTTAAAACTGATAGTATTATTAGAGTTACTTGATAAATATGTTTCATTTGAGAATGAAAGTTCACAGTAATTTAGAAAACCCTTAATGTTCTGTTCTGTACTGATGCTGTTGTTGAACTGACCTGGATGAAGACATCATATTTATTTATTTATTTGCAGAACTGTTTTATAGATTAAATTAACTCGTTCTGAAAAAGCAGATCAGCTTCGGTTAAAAGGTTGGATGTTCGAATCCTTTATTGAAAGCGGTTCTTTTGAACGGTTCGTTTTAAAGAACCGGTTCAAAATACTAATTTTGTGATTCTTTTACGTCATCACGTGTTCCTTAGCATAATAATATTCTAAATCTAAAACATTGGTTCCCCTTCAGTCCAACACAATTGTTTCAACACTTTAATATAGATTGTTTTAACATATTTGTATTATTATTAAGATAATTTATATTAATAATGATATTTAAAATAATTGTAAATCATGCAGCAGAGCTTGGATGTTTGCTGGTTGAGAACCTCGGTTCTAAAATCGATTATATTTTATTAATAACAGCCGCATAACCTCTATTCTGAATTCATAACCTTCACTAAAGACAAGAAGAGAGGGTCACATTTTTACACTGTTTATTAATGCTTTTGCACGTGTGTGTTCGTGTGTGTACCACTAGAGGTCAGTGCTGTCTAAGTTTGAATACATGTGCTGCTTTTCTGTTTTTGTGAAGAAAATATATACTTTTGAGTGTGTAGCGAGTATAGCTTTGGGACACACTACTTCGTAATCTTTAACGGACAGCTCTGTTGTTTTTATTTCATTCATCCTCTCACCGTTTAAACTGCCCTGTCAATCATCTTTCACAGTTAAAATAAGCCACATTCAATTTAATTAGATTTAGGAATCAATCAATTCCTACCGTTTCAGAGAGAGTTTATTAGCATCTTAAAAAAAGCTCACAATTCTGTTGCAGATTAAATATGAAGCGGATAACATTGAATAAATGTCTTTTCGTCAGGTTATTACCATAGACTGTAAAAAAATACTTATTATTACTCAAACCCCTTTAACTCTGGCTGCACTCGGACTCGCACATCCGCCATGTTTGTAGTTTTTATACAACACTTTTTATCCGTGTGTGTAGTTCTAATCGAATCCTAGTCCAAGTTGTAGGCAATATTAGCGTTAGATTATTATTAAAAGTGCAAACGGATTTTAATCGGAAAAGTAGACCATCCGGGCACCTTTGGAGTAGCTCAAGCTAGCCTACTACGATTTGGGACACAATGATTCTCATTTTTGGATAGGCCTACCCAGTGTCATCTGCTAGTTGATTTTTAATGTTAACATTATTTGACCATTAAACATTTTTTTTTTTTTACATTTTAGTCTTTTAAGTATTTTTACTGTTCCACCAAGTCTCAATATGCTCATTGTCGCTAACTAACCTGAGATTCATGTTATTTATTGTGGTGAAAGTTAAATGTGTGCGCTAGCCTTTAACCCTGTGGCCTTCTGTTCTGGTTTCCGACATATTTCCAGTTCCTCTGTCAGATCTGTGTCATGAAACTCACAGTTCGCTGTTAGTCGGTCTTCCTCTTTCCCTCTCTGCTGCACCCAAAGCCTCCTGATGTCTTTTTTAAGTGATTGTTGTACATCACCATTATCTTATTTTACTTCAGTTAGCCTAGTTGTCAAGGCAGGATTTCTAACTTTGTAAGTTTAAAGTGCCCCTATGGTTTTTATATTCCATTTCATGCAGTGTGTAATAGTTTGTGAATGTAAACGTTGTGCAAAGTTGTAAAATTGCACGATAAATAAAATTTGTCTCCCAAAAGAAAGAAATGAATCTGAACCGCCGATAGGCCGATATATACTAGTCGTTTGTGTTTCGAATCCTATTGCGTGACTTTTCTACATAAAAAAGACAAACGCCTTGGACCAGCTTAATTGCTTTTCTCCTCAGAATCACAACCTGTAAGTATGATTAATCATTGATGTAGTTTCCATTACAGATTTATGCGAAACTTTTTTCTAAATCTTGACAAAAAACTATTGCTAAACGTTTCCATTAACCGATATTATGCGATAAGATTTAGAAGTCATTACACAAATCATGGCGACGGACGTTGGTAGGTTTACGTCCATTATTATTAATGGAAGGAGACGTATGTATGTGTGTGTTAATCATTAATGATTAACTCCCGGGTCTGTTGTGAATCTGCGTTCAGGACTCCGCAGTGACGCTGCTGACGTAAGACGCTGATGACGTGTTATCTGGTGCGCCCGAGCTTCGTTTACAGTCTGAGGGAGACGCACGCTATATTCAAGCTATTCTACATTGTTTGCGTGGATATCATTTTTTTAATGGTGCGTAAATGTGCATGTCGCGGATGAGACACTTTTACAGCGTGCGTTTCCCTCAGTCTATAAATGAAGCTCGGGCGCACCAGATAACACGTCATCAGCGTCTTACGCCATCAGCGTAACTGTGAAGGATTGACAACAGACCCGGGAGAGAATACAATGCTGAATAAAGTCTTATTTTGTGTTATTTTTGGACCAAAAAGTATTTTCGATGCTTCAAAAACTTCTAACTAACCCACTGATGTCACATGGACTACTTTGATGATGTTTTTATTACCTTTATGGACATGGACAGTATACTGTATATACAGCTTCAATGGAGGGACAGAAATCTCTCGGACTAAATCTAAAATATCTTAAACTGTGTCCCGAAGATGAACGGAGGTCTTACGGGCTTAGAACGACATGAGGGTGAGTCATTAATGACATTATTTTCATTTTTGGGTGAACTAACCCTTTAATCATTAATGGTAAGGAGGAAAGACCCGTATACTTGGAGCTGCTGGTGTTTCTCCCTCAATTCTGCTTCGAGGTCTTGATTGTGGCATTTCTTTGAGGTTTATAATCCTGTATTTCACCATAAACCCTTTTTAATTTTTAAATGGAATATTCTTTAAAACTGTGACACCTTGTAGTAAACATAATACAATAAACATAACATGAATAGAAAATAAAACGGCTCAAAAAACATTTAGTTTGACCAGCTGAGGTGGATAAACAAAATCTCCTGAACCTTTTATTGAGGGGAAAAAGACCTTTTAGGAGTTTCAAGCACTGTGTGAACCATTCATGAAAAGCGCTGCTATGTGTCCTTTACTGTCACATGACACTAAAACCCAAAGGTCCACTGCTATTTAATGTCATGAATTGTGCTACTATGGCGTCTTTTCTCTTTGTTTGGAGATTGTTGCTGTCAAGGTACATATCTTAAAGTTTACAGTGGCTTCTGAGAGCTGTCTCTAGATCAGTTACTCCGACTTGGCAAACAAGTTCCTTCAGGGACATGTGAGGCCCTTAAAGCAAACAGGCCCGTTTTACACCAGCGATGACGTCGGCGATCCAGACAGGCTTGTGTCCATGGCGATGGCAAGCAGTTATATGAACCGTCTTTAACTTTATTTCATAAAAAACATCCTTTTAATAACATGCTTAAAATTCCTGTCCATATCCTGAATAGCAGGTTGTAATATGTTGTAGCTTTAAATGTCAAGAAGAACATTACATTTGTTTCAACTGTTTTTCATCATGACTGATGCAGCAACCACAACATATGTTTTCAGACTTAAAGTCCCCATGAAATTAAGTTTGTTGGCTTTTAGTATGCATATGTTAGCCTTACTGTTATCTATAAGCTCCAAAACAATGACAAAATTCACATTTAGAAGATATAAGCATTCAAAACTTACAGTCTCTCACTTCCGCCAATAAGGATCATTGCTTTTGATGACTCTGCACTTCAGCTTCTCATCAGATCTCCTGTCCAATCAAATGCTCTCTAGAATCTGAAGCTCCGCCCCCTTCACTATAAATAGAAGCTGCGGCTGAAATCGGACACTTGTTCACACATTTACTATTTTCTACATGGTGAATGGCACATAGTACACTATATAGGGGATAGGGAAGGTAAATATGCTTTCCATCGGGGCGAATGAAGTCTGGTTTCACGTTAGTGTCACTCGAACCGCCACAGCTCCGGTCCAGACACACGACACACACAGCGGATCATGTGATCCAGTCGCTCAGAACAGAAAACCTATCAGACGAATTGAATTCTGCTATAATATTATATTTTAAAGTGATATGGAGGAGATTATGAGGAGAAAACTGCTGGTCAATATCGAGCTGTGATATAAACTAAACGCTATTGGCTATTTTGAAAAAGGGGAGGAGCTGATCGATATGCCCCGCCCTGTCTTCCTGTTTCAGTGGAAATTACATCAACACACTGAATAATGCTGCGCTTTTAAATCACTTCAGTGGGACTTAAAGATCAGTTCACACTACTATAAAGATAACGATATAACTCTATTAGCGTCCGCACCCGCGGACAATATCGTTCTGTTTATTATAAGCGCTCGCTGGAGTTTTGTCGTCTGTCACTTTAAATACTCGCGCTCGTTAACGCAGGATGTATTGTGATTGGCTGTCAATGTTTCTATGATTCTTCAAAAAAACGTTCTGAAAGTGATTCCAACAATATCAATCCTCTGTGTCATTATCATTAGTTAAGCTGGACTGCTTTTCATATTTAGACTAGTTTTCTGAAAGCAACTTCCCCTGACAAAATATATCAGTGCAATTGTTTTGTCTCAAGATTCACACCAGTAATGTTTTTTTTCTTTTTCTGAGGCACGCCTCTTAGGCCTAATCCTGGCTTAATCTAAGCCCTGTCTGTGAAACCAGACATAAATTGAATTCATTTAATATAACTTAATTTAAATAATTTTAAGTCATCCTGATGTTTGTTGAGGTGCCCTAGTTGAGAAGCACAGAATCAATCCGTTACAGGCAAGCGTGTTTCCGGAAAATGTTTTATTTTTTGTGACACAAACTGATCAGCAAAGTAATTTATATTCAACATCTTAATACATAGTCGTTCACTCCTATACAAGAGAGCGTCTAGAATTTAAAGTATGCCCTGAAAAATGAAGCAGTCTCAAAGAGTCACTCCACCGGCAGTGAAGCCTGTACACTGTACAAAAGACAAACGCGAGTCTCCGTCACACACACATCCTGCTTTCCTCCACACACAAACTCGTTAAACACATCTGTAAACAGAGTAAAAACTCTGCCGTATAAAGAATGGACAGAAAATATATTAGTTTCAAAGCAAAAACATATATATATATATATATATAAAAAAAGTCTTATCTTCATTTTACACCTTAATCGGGTAACTATGGATGCTGGTTTTCTGCCACGGAATAAAACAATTTAAAAGATAATTGCGACTTTTTTTCTCACAATTGCGAAAAAAGTCAGAATTGCATTAAGTCAGAGTTGCGAGTTATTAAGTCATAAATTCTGAGAAATAAAGTCAGAATTGCGAGAAATAAAGTCAGAGTTGCGAGTTATAAAATTTGAATTGTGAGAAATAAAGTCAGATTTGCGAGAAATAAAGTCAGAACTGCGAGAAATAAAGTCAGAATTGCGAGAAATAAAGTCAGAACTGCGAGAAATAAAGTCAGAGTTGCGAGTTATAAAGTCAGAATTGCGAGTTATAAAGTCAAGAGTTGCGAGTTATAAAGTCCGAATTGCGAGTTATAAAGTCAAGAGTTGCGAGTTATAAAGTCCGAATTGCGAGTTATAAAGTCCGAATTGCGAGTTATAAAGTCAGAATTGCGAGTTATAAAGTCAGAATTGCGAGTTATAAAGTCAGAATTGCGAGTTATAAAGTCCGAATTGCGAGTTATAAAGTCAGAATTGCGAGTTATAAAGTCAGAGTTGCAAGTTATAAAGTCAGAGTTGCGAGTTATAAAGTCAGAGTTGCGAGTTATAAAGTCAGAGTTGCGAGTTATAAAGTCAGAGTTGCGAGTTATAAAGTCAGAATTGCGATTTATAAAGTCAGAGTTGCGAGTTATAAAGTCCGAATTGCGAGTTATAAAGTCAAGAGTTGCGAGTTATAAAGTCCGAATTGCGAGATATAAAGTCCGAATTGCGAGTTATAAAGTCAGAATTGCGAGTTATAAAGTCAGAATTGCGAGTTATAAAGTCAGAATTGCGAGTTATAAAGTCAGAGTTGCGAGTTATAAAGTCCGAATTGCGAGTTATAAAGTCTGAGTTGCGAGTTATAAAGTCAGAGTTGCGAGTTATAAAGTCAGAGTTGCGAGTTATAAAGTCAGAGTTGCGAGTTATAAAGTCAGAGTTGCGAGTTATAAAGTCAGAGTTGCGAGTTATAAAGTCAGAGTTGCGAGTTATAAAGTCAGAATTGCGAGCTATAAAGTCAGAGTTGCGAGTTATAAAGTCAGAGTTGCGAGTTATAAAGTCAGAGTTGCAAGTTATAAAGTCAGAGTTGCGAGAAATAAAGGCAGAATTGCGAGTTATTAAATTAGAATTGCGAGTTATTAAATTAGAATTGCGAGTTATAAAGTCAGAATTGCGAGTTTTAATCGCAATTCTGATGTTATAACTTGCAATTGCATGCAAATATATCTAGCAATTTTAGGAAAAAAGTCAGAATTGTGAGATAAAAAATTGACCTTCTTTAGCCTATTTTTTAGTCTGTGTCAGAAATAGGTAACTTGTAATAGGTAAGCATGTTCCATAGGTAACTCACTCTATGATGTACATAATATCTGTAACACAATCTCACCACCCCCATTACTAGTACATTTTCTTAACATTCGAGTGTCAGGAAGTCATTCATCATTCTGAAGCCAAATAAATTCACTTATCCTTCGAGATACAATAAAACACGTCAAAGCTAAAGACAGCAGAATAAATAAAAGTAGAAAGATGTGGACACAAAAATATGTCCAGGTGCCTATGAGGACAGTATTGGGCAAATCTCAGCAAACCTGTCAAGAAATATGACCTGCACATGTTTCGATCACACTGGAACAGGCCAAAGCAAACGATAAATACATAAAGTGCAATGACTGTATACAAATCTAGAGCAGAAATGCTGCAGCTGAGAACGAAGTTTACTATTCTACAGTTCAGGAAACATCCCTGAGAACGGGAGACGTCCATTGAGTGTTAAAGGGATAGTTCACCCAAAAATGAATATTACCCCATGATTTACTCACCCTGAAGTCATCCTAGGTGTATATGACTTTCTTCTTTCAGACGAATACAATCGGAGTAATATTAAAAAAATGTCCTGGCTCTTCCCAGCTTTATAATGGCAGTGAATGTCCGTTTCTGTCCATCAAAGCTCATCTATCCATCATAAAAGTGCATCTATCCATCATAAAAGTGCATCCATCCATCATAAGATGCACTTTTATCATGGATAGATGCACTTTTATCGTGGATAGATGCACTTTTATGATGGATAGATGCACTTTTATGATGGATAGATGCACTTTTATCATGGATAGATGCACTTTTATGATGGATAGATGCACTTTTATGATGGATAGATGCACTTTTATCGTGGATAGATGCACTTTTATCATGGATAGATTCACTTTTATCGTGGATAGATGCACTTCTATGATGGATAGATGCACTTTTATCATGGATAGATGCACTTTTATGATGGATAGATGCACTTCTATGATGGATAGATGCACTTTTATGATGGATAGATGCACTTTTATGATGGATAGATGCACTTTTATCATGGATAGATGCACTTTTATGATGGATAGATGCACTTTTATCATGGATAGATGCACTTCTATGATGGATAGATGCACTTTTATCATGGATAGATGCACTTTTATCATGGATAGATGCACTTCTATGATGGATAGATGCACTTTTATGATGGATAGATGCACTTCTATGATGGATAGATGCACTTTTATCATGGATAGATGCACTTTTATGATGGATAGATGGATAGATGCCCTTTTATGATGGATAGATGCACTTTTATCATGGATAGATGCACTTCTATGATGGATAGATGCACTTTTATGATGGATAGGTGCACTTTTATGATGGATAGATGCACTTTTATGATGGATAGATGCACTTTTATGATGGATAGACGCACTTTTATGATGGATAGATGGATAGATGCCCTTTTATGATGGATAGATGCACTTTTATGATGGATAGACGCACTTTTATGATGGATAGATGGATAGATGCCCTTTTATGATGGATAGATGCCCTTTTATGATGGATAGACGCACTTTTATGATGGATAGATGGATAGATGCCCTTTTATGATGGATAGATGCACTTTTATCATGGATAGATGCACTTCTATGATCCACTTTTATGGACTTCAAAACATAAACCGGACATTCACTGCCATGATAAAGCGTGGAAGAGCCAGGACATTTTTTTATATAACTCCGATTGTATTCGTCTGAAAGAAGAAAGTCATATACACCTAAGATGACTTCAGTGTGAGTAAATCAAGGGGTAATAAAACAATTTGGGTGAACTCTCCCTTTAAAAAGTGAGTTTTAGCCATCATGCAATGATGGCGCGTTATGTGTGTTCAGCGAGAGAAGGTGTGTGTGTCGTTGTGAAGGCTGACGGTGGGCGAGGAGCGCTCTCTCTGAGCCCTGCAGGAGCTTCTGCTGCACCGGCAGCGCTGGATCCACATGACGTTACGCGTGACGTTCTCTCCGTCCGGGCAGAGGAACCGCAGACGCACCGTTCGGGAAGCGGACGGCTGACAGCATCTGCCATCCACACACACGCCACACACACGAGGCCGGAGGCGGCGGGCCGTGGAGCAGCCGGCAAACGTGATCGGCTCTGGTTCCCGAGGCCTCACTGTCCGTCGACACTTCTTTCCTCTCTGAATGACATTAGCAACAGGAAACCATTAATGAGAGTCCTAATACCTACATGCGAAGGCATTATTTGTAATAACGGTTATAAAAACATGTTTGATTTAAGTTTAAAGTCCCCTGTAGTTGATCATTTTAGCTCTTAAAATTCCTGGGAATTCCATTTTTTTTCTTCAAAAAATGAAGAAATTTAATTTTTTCCTTTTCTTTTTTTTACAAAAAATGTCTTCAAAATAGTTTGAATGTAACTCGACACCCTTGCCTCATTTAGTATGCGGGGTTCTATGAATATGCAAATGAGCCCCGCCTCCACTCACTCACTCAGCTCAGAGATCCACTGGTTGACGATCGCACGTTGAGCTCTTTGAGACAGTGACCATAGACCTGCATGATATGACTGTCAGACAAGAACGGTTTGACCTAAAAATACAAAAATTGAAACTACTGCGGAAAAAAAGACACCTACATCTTGGATGCCCTTGAGGTGAGCTAAAACATACCAAAATGTAATTTCAAAGTGAACTATCCCTTTAAAGGAGATGTTCTCAATGTTTAATTTTTTTTGCTCCCTCAGATTCCAGATTTTCAATAGTTGTATCTCGCCAAATATTGTCCTATCCTAACAAAAGATTATTTATTCAGCTTTCAGATGGTGTATAAATCTTAATTTAAAAAATGTACCCATGTGACTGGTTTCGTGGTCCAGGGTCACATATGTGAACTAACTGGACGAATTTTAAAGCTACTCAATATTAAAGGTAAGGCAGGGAAAGTTTTTCATAAGCACTTTGAGTTATATTGATTGAAACTCTCTTTACATCCTGATAGCAATCAGTAATAGAAGTGGTCTAAAAGCACATATAGTATATCTTCAGTGGAAGTCTTAAGACAAAAGTATATGGGTATAGATGATTGAATGTACAGTATGTCGACTCATTTCACTATATCTCACCTTTATAGCTGGCGTGATGTCACATTCTCGGATCTGGCAAAGTCTTGTCTCTCGCACCAGCTTGCACTGTGCATTACTATTGCTCACACGACTTGAGATGCCAAACCCGCAGGAAGCAGAACATTCGGACCAATCGGTGGTCTGTGGGAAACATTCGGATGTTGGGAAGGGGACCAGAGACACCGGCACAGACGCCCACTCTGCAGCGTTAATGAGAAAACAAACACATTTCACCTTTGTGGTCACTATAAGGTAGTTTAACTGTTGCTAAAGTGTTCAGAGTGGTTGCTAGGGCATTATGGGTAGATACTAGGGGGTTCTGGGTCGCTACTAGGCAGTTGCATACTGGTAAAAGTTAAAGTCCCCCTGTAGTCAATCATTTTATGCCTTTAAAATCATCTTTGATCACCAAAATTACATATTTAAAAGGTTTTTTTCCTGGAAAAAATGTCTTCATGTCTTAAAATAGCTTAAATGTAACTCGACACCCTTGCCTCATTTAGTATGCGGGTTTCTATGAATATGCAAATTAGCCCCGCCTCCACTCACTCACTCAGAGATTCACTCGGCCATCTTACTGAGGTAAACGCTGCACAATGGTGTCACTCTTTACAACGTCAGACACATAACGGTAATTCATATGATTATCCTTTTGCTTATCCTTTAAACCGCTAATATTGTGTTGCTAATGTTACACAAACCATGTTCCCGTTCACATCTCAGTCAGACAGCAGCCTTTTAAACATCAGTATCCTTAGAAATGCTTTGAAAAACTCAACATGAGTGCAGAAAGGCATATAGTTCATAATAACATTGTAATATACATCACATACATAATTCACCCGCTATATTGCTAAATCTACCCGGTTTTTCATATCAACCAAAAAAAAATTCCCCTGCTAGTTCACTGTTAATGATAAGCGAAAACCCGCCAGCATTTTGATCTGATTGGTTACAAGGTAGTTTGTGACTCAACAATGCCATTGACTTATGAACTTACACATGGTTTGTCTTAA
>NC_136890.1:3423547-3433547 GCF_949152265.1 Phoxinus phoxinus
CCGAGGGCACGAGCACGGGCGGGAACAGCCTCGGGATCCCTAGGGAACATACACTCCATTACAGAAAGATCAGGGGCCAGTTGCATAAACACATTGCCATTATGTTAAGACAGTGTCACTTTAAAATGAAAATTACCCCATGATTTATTCACCCTCACGCCATCCTAGGTGTATATGACTTTCTTTTTTCATACGAACACAAAAGAGATATATTACAAAATATCCAAGTTTCCACGTTTTATAATGGCAGTGGATTACAACCAACAGATTGAAGCTCAAAACCGTGCATCCATCCGCATAAAAGTGCTCCACACGGCTCCTGTGGGTTAAAGGAGAACTCCGGTCCATTTTAACATTAAGCTCAATTTTTAGTAAATTTGGAGTGCTGTCAATACAGAGAACAACGACAAAAATCGGTGTTGCCTACACCGTGTTATCCTCTTTTTAAAATTAGCACCCTATTGACTTGAATGGGGCAAGTTTTAAACCTGCTTTTAGCCTCTCAACATCCTTAATGTTTCATTACAAGTGCCCAGCCATGTTGAGTGATTCCTTAAGAGTGAACACGAGTGAATCTGACTGCAGTAGATGTGAAACATATTACAGTTTTTCTCAGTCGCTTTGGTGCATTTTTCACATCATCCCTAACATGTGCAAAATAATAAGTGCATTTCTCAGTACAATTTGTACAAACTGCAATATACAATAGATATGTTTCTAAAGCTAGTCAGTCACTAAAAATCTTTAGTACATCTCTCAAAAGTAAATATTCATGCCAATGATCATGTCAGTGTCATCAGAATGATAAGTCATTGAGTCATTGTTCACGAACAAGGTCGTCAAAATGTTTAGGCATGTTGTCAATGTAACTGTGTACTTTGACAGTATTTCCTGATGTAAACTTGGTCTACAGTTTGGATGACAGTTACTGTATTGAAAATGCACAAGGCTGCACTTCTATGGCATATCAATTTCAACAGTACTATTTACATATTACTGTATGTGGGTTATTGACTGAAAGAGACTGGACAGGATTTTGTTTTTCACAGCTTTTACTAGTGCTACTTTATGAAAGAAAAAAACAAAATAATTTACAGTAAGAAAAAGACAAGGGGCACAAAGGAAAAATAAACTAAATTAGAAAGAAACACAGGAAACACCCCCTTTGCCCGCATCACTGTTCTAGTGCTGTATCTACACATCCAGACGTTCCTGTCTGTCGGCCCACATGTTCTCATCCACATCACACCGGATATTCCCTTCCAATGCAACGTAGAAAAGAACCTCCATGCTGAAAAGAACTCCTCAATTGGGTTAAGGAATGGTGAATAAGGTGGGATGAATTCTATGAGCATCCTCAGGTGGGTCACACATCATTGCCTTATGATGTTTGATCGATGGAAACTAACATTATCACAAATGACCACATGGCAAATCCTCTCTAAACAGACCCCTCTCGTCATCAGGGATGACAGCCCTGTAGAGAGTCTCTAAAAAGTTGAGGAGATGCTGGGTGTTGTATGGCCCTATAAGGGGGATATGGGTTAGGACACCATGCTCCGAAATAGCAGCACACATGGTGATTTCCAACTCCATTATACGCTATATCCCAGAACACACAGTTGAATTTGTTTTGTGTAAATGTGTAATATACTTGACACTTTATGACAAATAGTTCAACAATTTTGCATGTAATGGCTTATGCAAGGAAATAATGCCTAGATGTTTTGAGGGGTAAGACTATTCAACAGACAACCATCTACTATATTTTGATCAACATGACATGAGCAATTGAAAATGTGGAAAAAATGTGACACTTGTACATTATCAATTGCAATATATACAAAAGCAATAGCAATTTGTTCAAAGGAATAAGAAATTGCTTTAATGATGTGCACAAGTGACTAGATGATTTGGAATTTGTACAAGTAGTATCAAGAATTGCACTTTTGACCTAAGAAATGCACCAAAGCGACTGATAAAAACTGTAATAAAAATGATGTTATATCAGCCAGCGCAAATACCTGTATTTAGTTCCTGTTTTCGGTCGAAGTCCAAAGTAGTCGATTGTCGAGTTCACGCGCGTGATCATAGTAACTAAACCTATGCGCTTCAACTCGACAATCGACTACTTTGGACTTCGACCGAAAACAGGAACTAAATACAGGTATTTGCGCTGGCTGATATAACATCATTTTTATTAATATCTTTCACATCTACTGCAGTCAGATTCACTCGTGTTCGTGTTCACTCTGAAGGAATCACTCAACATGGCTGGGCACTTGTATGACACATCAAATATGTTAAGAGGATAAAAGCAGGTTTAAAACTTGCCCCATTCAAGTCAATAGGATGCTAATTTTAAAAATAGGATAACACGGTGTAGGCAACACCGATTTTTGTCGTTGTTCTCTGTATTGACAGCACTCCAAATTTACAAAAAATTGAGCTCAATGTTAAAATTGACCGGAGTTCTCCTTTAATAAAGGCCTTCTGGAGCAAAACGATGAGTTTGTGTAAGAAAGATATTCATATTTAAGATGTTACAAAGTAAAATTCTAGCTTCCGGCCGAACGCAGTCTTACTAACGCAGTACTTACATACACCGTAGGTGTTTCTCAATGTCAAGGATACTTCCTTGGCAGGACGCGTCCTTCCAAGTCATTTCCTTCAGAGGCTAGGCGAGGATCCTCTTTAGGATTCGAGAGAACACGTAAATGGAACATTCTAGCAAGTGCACGTCATTGCGTCCGTTAGTGAAACCCCGCGAACTCTAACGCGAAGCGGAGGGGTCTTGAATAAACCTAAAAGGGTTGTATTCGCTGTAAAAACTGGCTCGCTATACATTATCCCGCTTATTACATGGCTGCCTACCTAACAAAATAAATCAATAATAATAAATCAATAATTTGAGACAAAATATTGATTTCAAAAGGAGTTTATTGATTTAAAAATGATTGTATTGCCTGAGTGAACAGAACTGCGTCCATAGCAACATTCTAGCTGTTAAAACACATGCAATGGTAAAATATGTGAAATGCCGGTGACGGCAAACAAGCTAACAATTGTTAAAATGACAGGTTAGCCATAACGTAATTTGTAATATCAATACGGTAGTAATTTGTACTGGCATTTAAACGTTAAACTTTACTTATATGACGGTTATAACAAATGTATGGTAACGTAAATATAGCCTACTTGCATTTAAAAGCATATTGCCCCGTTATTGCTCCGACTACGCTAACATCCGACATTTTGTATTTTTTTTAAACAAGATAGCAAAGCTGCGCGCATAGGATTGTGGGCGATTTGATAGCGCGAAGAGCGCGAAGTCTACACATATGCACACTTTCCTGTATATGGGATATTTTTCGAACGAAGGACTCCGCCCTTGGTTGAAATTCTGAGGATCCTCGGCATTGGAACAGTCCTTCGACGGATGTCGATGACGTAGCATCCTCGAAATTCCGGCTTCCGAGGATCCTTCCTTGACATTGAGAAACGGCTCGTGTCCTAACCCATACTGTCTATGGTCCTAACTACACGTGACGCGACGCCACGACATGCTATAAAAGGCACCATTTTTTTTCTTTTTTTTGTCCTGACCAGCCAATGACTCGAAGATAACTACACATAAGCTACATAAATTCACCAACTAACCATTCAGAAATGTGCTGTTGCTTCTACATGTTGTCACTTCTTCTGGAGTCTCTCCATCATTGTCTGACTCCGGTTTGAACATAAAAGGCTAAAGGTTTTTGACATTTTCAGTGCATGTGTGTGTGAGGTAAAAGGAAACGAGCACTTGAAGCTCCGCCCCCTGTGCCGGGAGCAGCAGCTCATTTGCATTTAAAGGAACATACACAAAAACGGTGCGTTTTTGCTCACCCTCAAAAAGTGACAATTTTAACATGCTGTATAAAAATATCTGTGGGGTATTTTGAGCTAAAACTTCACACACACACTCTGGAGACATCAGAGACTTATTTTACATCTTGTGAAAAGGGCATTATATCACCGCTTTAAACAAATGGAAACAAGAACGTTCAAACTGTGAACAAACAAGTGCATTCTTTGACAAAGATTGTTTTAGTAACTCAGTATCCTATGTATTTTTAATAATATTTGTATTATGGTGTAAATTAAATGGTGTAATACTTGTGAATTTGATTATGTATCTACTTATCCATTTTCTTGCGATTGCCATTAAGATTACTCTCTGGTGCTGTGCACTCGCCGCGAGACTCCGCCCACGCGCTGTTCTGATTGGCTGTGGGTTTTGATTGATTTTGGTTACATCTGGTAGGACACGGTGTAATGCGCAACTTACGCAACTTGTGAAGTCAGCAGTAGCGTAGTGCGTCATGGCGTAGCGTAAATATCAGCAGTACGTGTCGCATATCTCGCATAATTTGCGCTTTACAGTTAAGTCGAATCCCTATGTTCGTTTGGCCAGAAGCAAGTTATTTTTACTTCATAAAATTTTAAATATGAATATTTTTCTTACACAAACTCAGCGTTTTGCTTCAGAATGCCTTTATTAACCCACAGGACCCGTGTGGAGCACTCTTTTATGATGGATGGATGCACGTTTTTGAACTTCAGGTTGGAAGAGCCAGGATATTTAAATAGTATTCGTCTGAAAGAAGAAAGTCATATACACATAGGATGGCTTCAGGGTGAGTAAAGCTAATGTTCAGTTGAAAGTGAAATACTCCTTTAAGATCTAGCATGACCCACTAACAGTTAGTCAAGAGGTAATCAGACTTATTTTCGGTATCAGATTAGGCCAATCTACGTTTTTATGTAGCTGAATTAAAAAAGTTATGAACAGTCTTAAAAAATGTATGTCTAACTTGGAAGATAGTCTTAGTGGTTTATGCAATCGGCCCCAGGAGGCAGAGATCGGAGGCGTTCAGTGTGATGTGTAGGAGTTGTCAGGCCGATGTTTTTGTAGGTTTGTATGAGTGGGTCAGGCTGTGTTTATATAAAACACTCTCTTAGGTGTCTGTGTTTGAAATGGGGCTGTAGAATTGAATCATAAGATAAACTGCCTGATGTGTTACCATTAGGAGCTATTTCTGCCTGATGTGATCTCCATAGAAACTAATCTCAAATCTATCTGAACTAATTTTCCTGAACTAATCTCAAAATGTCATGCTTATAGTTAAAAAAATAAATAATGTTTTTGAAAGAAGTCTCTTCTGCTCACCAACACTATTTATTTTATATAAAAAAATACAGCTAAAACAGTAATATTGTGAAATATTATTGCAATATAAAAAAAGGTTTTCTATGTGAATATATAGTAAAGTGTAATTTATTCCTGTGATCAAAGCTGAATTTTTAGCATCATTACTCCAGTCTTCAGTGTCACATGATCCTTCAGAAATCATAATATGATGATTTGATGCTCAAATGTGTTGAAAACAGTTGTGCTGCATATTTTTGTGAAACTGATACATTTATTCCGGATTCTTTGATGAATAGAAAGTTTTTGTATCTGTATTTTTTTAACATGGAAATATGTTATATCATTATAAATGTCTTTACTTTCACTTTTGATCAATTTAATGCATCCATGCCAAATAAAAGCATTAATTTCTTGTCTTTCTGACCCCAAACTTTTGAACAGAAGTGTATATTTTTACTTTCAATATATAAAAAATAAAAATAAATAGAATCACATAAAATGAAGCTGTTCCCACATAAAAATGCATTTTTAAAATATTCATAATGTCATCAGTTTGCTCTGTTACCACAATCTATTAGTTGACTTGCTGAAATCAAATAAATATTAGGTTCACTTTCGTTCAATAAAGAGAAATGAATGAGCATTAGGACGGATCAAAGTGCAACAACATTAATAGACTGTTTGTAATTTCCCAAAGATATTTTTTTGGGGATCACACAGCTATCAAAGAAGAACAGATTTATTTTGCAATGTCGGTGAACACACACACACACACACACACACACACACACACACACACACACACACACACACACACACACACACACACACACACACACACACACACACACACACACACACACACCCTGTACAGGATCAGATCTACTCACCTCTCCTTCAGATGAGCATAAAACAAACAAAGACACAATGCACATAATGGCCTGGGTCCTCTGATTCCGTCCAGAACACATTTCCAAGCTTAATGAATACAGAAACAAAAAAAAATGTAAGAAATCCCCAATGCAATAAGCAGGTTTATCCACTTTCTAATGGTCTCCGGAGATCTCAGAGGGAGTCTTCCAGCTCGTCCACTTTTTTAAGTAAGCAATTCAAAAATAGTGCAGATACAGAGTGCATCAGTCAAACTAGTTTCTAAAAAGTACAGCAAGACTCAAACTCAGATGCCTTGTCAGATTCTCAGATCATTTCCAGAGGGGCAGGACACCTTATAGAGAAGAGAGAGAGAGAGAGAGAGAGAGAGCAGTGGGAGTGTGTCTTCATAATGAGGGATCCCTTATTTGTGTTGCGGGACCTCTAGGGAACAGGCTGTGAATGCAGAACGAGACTGCAGGTCTCAGTAGTGTGAATTACACATGACAATGAAATTACACAAAACCACCACGACACTTACAGTTTTTTTCGATTGCTAAACGACAGTGAGCACAACTGGAGCTACATGTGCAAAACTCTAACTACAGTCTGCACTACCAACAGTCACCTGAGCTAAACAGTTCACATCACCTGCAAAACTCACTCCAAGCAACACAACTCTTACAGTTTTTTTCGATTGCTAAACGACAGTGAGCACAACTGGAGCTACATGTGCAAAACTCTAACTACAGTCTGCACAGCAGCAGTTCATGTGGACCAAACTCTAGTTCGTTTTTCATTGCTTGAACACAGTTTTCAAAACTCTACACACTTATCCCATGACTTTAACCACAACCTGCACAACACTGTGGATTTACAGCACTTTGTTCAAATGCTAACACACTGGTGTCAAAACTGTGAACCACACATTCAAAACAGAATAGATTTCAGCCTTGTGCCTTTCAAACACTGCTGGTGGCAACTTCAGCTGAAACAGGTGAGATTTACATCCTTACAGTAAATGAGAACATTACAGGAATTTATTTTGTTTTGCAATTATAGAATATTTACACAGATATATATTACAGTAAGTTTGACTGTAAAATATATTTTTACTGTATTACTGTATATACTGTAATATACAACATAACCCAAAGGCTGGCCCCAACAGGAGGAAGAGAAAACATATTTTCAGATGCGCAGGAAAATGCTATTGTCGCAGATTTATGGTTTTGTACCTGCCTGCATATTCACCCTTCCTCAACCCAATAGAGGAGTTTTTCTCTGCCTGGAGGTGTAAAGTGTTTGGTCACCACCACCCACATGACCAAATGTCTCTTTTGGAAGCCATGCGTGCCGGATGTGAGGACACGAGTCCAGAGGACTACCAGGGATGGATAAGGCACTCCAGAAGGTTCTTCCCCAGGTGCATGGCAAGAGAGAACATTTTATGTGATGTTGATGAAAACCTGTGGCCTGATGCTAGAGATTAGCAGGATTAGCCCCTCAATTATTTGTTTGAATTACATGTACTTTTAGTTTCTACCTTTTTTTCCTCATTATACTGTAATTCTGTAAATTACTACAGACTATTGTGAAGCAAACTGCTAATTTTCATTTACCTTAAAGAATTGTTATGTTCTAAAAATTTACTGTAAATAAATCATGTGAAAGAATGTCACTCTTTTCTTTGAAGAAAATATTACTTTGTATGAAGTCACTGAAATTGTTCAAACTGTAAAGATGAAAACTTTGTATTTTCTGTATTGGTGTTTGATGCTTGTGTTTTTACTCTCAGTGTGTTCTGAGTGACAGTGTGTGTTATCTCAGTGAGGGTTGTGCATAGTGTTTGGCTGCACTGAGCCTGTTTTGAGCCATGTGTTAAGAGTTGTGTTGCTTGGAGTGAGTTTTGCAGGTGATGTGAACTGTTTAGCTCAGGTGACTGTTGGTAGTGCAGACTGTAGTTAGAGTTTTGCACATGTAGCTCCAGTTGTGCTCACTGTCGTTTAGCAATCGAAAAAAACTGTAACACATGGCTCAAAACAGGCTCAGTGCAGCCAAACACTATGCACAACCCTCACTGAGATAACACACACTGTCACTCAGAACACACTGAGAGTAAAAACACAAGCATCAAACACCAATACAGAAAATACAAAGTTTTCATCTTTACAGTTTGAACAATTTCAGTGACTTCATACAAAGTAATATTTTCTTCAAAGAAAAGAGTGACATTCTTTCACATGATTTATTTACAGTAAATTTTTAGAACATAACAATTCTTTAAGGTAAATGAAAATTAGCAGTTTGCTTCACAATAGTCTGTAGTAATTTACAGAATTACAGTATAATGAGGAAAAAAAGGTAGAAACTAAAAGTACATGTAATTCAAACAAATAATTGAGGGGCTAATCCTGCTAATCTCTAGCATCAGGCCACAGGTTTTCATCAACATCACATAAAATGTTCTCTCTTGCCATGCACCTGGGGAAGAACCTTCTGGAGTGCCTTATCCATCCCTGGTAGTCCTCTGGACTCGTGTCCTCACATCCGGCACGCATGGCTTCCAAAAGAGACATTTGGTCATGTGGGTGGTGGTGACCAAACACTTTACACCTCCAGGCAGAGAAAAACTCCTCTATTGGGTTGAGGAAGGGTGAATATGCAGGCAGGTACAAAACCATAAATCTGCGACAATAGCATTTTCCTGCGCATCTGAAAATATGTTTTCTCTTCCTCCTGTTGGGGCCAGCCTTTGGGTTATGTTGTATATTACAGTATATACAGTAATACAGTAAAAATATATTTTACAGTCAAACTTACTGTAATATATATCTGTGTAAATATTCTATAATTGCAAAACAAAATAAATTCCTGTAATGTTCTCATTTACTGTAAGGATGTAAATCTCACCTGTTTCAGCTGAAGTTGCCACCAGCAGTGTTTGAAAGGCACAAGGCTGAAATCTATTCTGTTTTGAATGTGTGGTTCACAGTTTTGACACCAGTGTGTTAGCATTTGAACAAAGTGCTGTAAATCCACAGTGTTGTGCAGGTTGTGGTTAAAGTCATGGGATAAGTGTGTAGAGTTTTGAAAACTGTGTTCAAGCAATGAAAAACGAACTAGAGTTTGGTCCACATGAACTGCTGCTGTGCAGACTGTAGTTAGAGTTTTGCACATGTAGCTCCAGTTGTGCTCACTGTCGTTTAGCAATCGAAAAAAACTGTAATACAGGCTTAACAAACACTTAAATATAGGGTGTTTACCTGACCACACACTTTAATTGGCCATTTGTTATGGGTCGAGAAAGCCGCACTGGAGTGCATTAGAAACATTGTTATGATGGAACAATTGGGAAGGGAACTCCAACCGTTTTCCGTTCGGATGGGAAGTCCTGATGCAGATGCGAAGGAAAATCCCCATAAACAACTCAACACACACACACACACACACACAAACGCACGCACACACACACACACACACACACACAAACGCACACACACACACACACACACACACAGGCAGGAAGGGCTCTCCACTGGGCCTCAGGTTTGTGTTATGAAACTCAGGAAGAGAAACATGGGAAAGCTGTGAGATCTCCAGAGATTGCTTTAATTCATTTATCAGCCCTGAACTTTTATTAGGCTCTCGCTTTTGAGATTTTTCTTTGAATTTATTTATTTAATCTGAATCGGTATGATTTGTTATTACAGTTTTTACACACACACACACACACACACACACGCACACACACACACGCACAGGCACACGCACGCACGCACACACACACGCACACACACACACACACACACACGCACACACACACACACACACACACCAAAAAATATGGTAGCAACATTTTACTCTGTAAACCCTAATGCTCAAAATAATGAATTGGTTTGAGTAAGGCAAACTTAAAACAAATTAAACAAATTA
>NC_136890.1:3438547-3653547 GCF_949152265.1 Phoxinus phoxinus
CTCAAGAAGAAGTGACAACATGTAGAAGCAACAGGACGTCTCTGAATGGTTAGTTGATGAGTTTATGTCGCTGATGTGGAGTTAACGATCTTCAATTAGCATATTCTGTCATGATCATCTATAAACCGCTCGTATAGGAACTGTTGTGAGATGCACACAGAGTGACTTTCTATTGCATGTGAAAAGACGGATGCTAAAGTTTGAGCTGACTCACAAATGTGCTCGACTACAACAACTCTTCCTCTTCTCAACATGGACTGCGTGTTCCCGGGGGCGGGGCTTATGTAAATTTTAGGTTTGCTGATGTCACTAACCCGGGAGGAATGTCGTGTAGTTCCTACCAGCCTTTTCTTTAAAAGCAAATATCTCCCTTTGCTTTGAACTTTGAGCGTTGTAACTTTGCAGATGTTGTTTATGATCAAACTGCAACATTACACACTAACTAAAGTTAGAAAAGTGAAATCATACTTTACCACCCCTTTAAAAAAAAAGAGGCAAAAAACAATTCCCAGACAAGCAACATAGAGTCGGTCCAGATCCGGCCCACACCCGGTACGCGTTGAATCCACATATACCAGATCTGGCCCGGATCTGGGCCAACACTGTGTTGCTGTCTGGGTTCATAATTCATATTTAATGAGCGGAATATCATATATTCATGTATTATATGCGGGGTTGGTCCAAGTAAGCACCTGCAGTAACCCAAACATCCTATTTTACACGGCAAGCGATACTCACAATTTCTTCAGAAATGATGAAATCTTGTAATGTATAAACTAGAAACTGTGTTCCACAGAACTTTATAAAGAAATCTCATTAAAGGCGTTATGTGTTTGTGTCAGTCCGATGATCTCTGTTTGTTCAGGCCAGTGTGCTTGTAAACAACATTTAATGCCAAAGATGGATAAGAGGGTGCAGTGAGTCAGCCGGGCGTTGGGTGTGTGAAGTGTGTTTGATGGAAGGCTTGTTTTTCCCAAAGCACTGTAATGGAATTTGTGCTTCAATGACTGACTCACCGGGACACGCAAAACAGAGCGCGAGGATATGTTTACAGAGATATTACAGCAGCGCCGACACGCTATAAACTCTTAAACGAACCATCTGCAGGATTAAACACAATTAAGTACTGTTTTAAAGGGGTGGTATAATGTCCTTTTCACAAGATGTAAAATAAGTCTCTGATGTCCCCAGAGTGTGTGTGTGTGTGTGTGTGTGTGTGAAGTTTTAGCTCAAAATACCCCACAGATATTTTTATATAACATGTTAAAATTTTCACTTTTTGAGGGTGAGCAAAAACGAGCTGTTTTTGTGTCTGTCCCTTTAAATGCAAATGAGCTGCTGCTCCCGGCACAGGGGGCGGAGCTTCAACAGCTCGTGTCCTGAATGTTTAAAAACATTTAGACTTTTGTGTTCAAACTGGAGTCGGACAAAGATGGAGAGACGAAAAAAGAAGTGAGAACATGTAGAAGCAACAGGACATTTCTGAATGGTTAGTTGATGAATTTATGTAGATTATGTGAAGTTAACTATCTTCTCGTCATTGATTAGCATATTCTTTCATGAAAATCAATAAATAGCGTTCCCGGTTTATGTAAATTCTAGGGTTGGTGATGTCACTAACCCTGTCGTGTAGTTCCTACCAGCCGTTTGTTGTAGTCCTTAAAAAACGATTTCTGTAAAATAAAATATCTCCCTTTGCTTTGAACTTTGAGCGTTGTAACTTTGCAGATGTTGTTTATGATCAAACTGGAACATTACACACTAACTAAAGTTAGAAAAGTGAAGTCATACTCAACCACCCCTTTAATAAAGCCACGTTTAAAAATAGCCTCACTTAGAAACGCTTTTGCAATGTTGCTTTTCACAATCTATCGAGCTGAAGCTTCATCTCACACATGCTGGAGTCAGGAGTCCGGGTGTGTCGAACCAGCTGCGCTTCCCAGAGCCCTCGCTGACAGGTCAAAGGTCACGCACATTCCTCACCAGGACGTCCTGAAGATTTCCAGAGAGCATCGGTTCCCGGGACATCACACATGCTAGAAAACACACCGCACTCGCACTTTAAACAGACAAACGTGTATGTATAAGTGGAATGATGCTCATCTAGTTCTAGGCTTTGTCCCAAAACCTAGTGAGCAACATAGACAGCATTTTAAGGCACTGTCCCTTCACACATGCCTCATTTGAGGGGTAGGGGAGAGAGGGGCACAACCTAAAGCTTTATCAGTTTGTGTAAAACTACTTAGGATTCAGAGTATTTATTAATTTCACACGTCTAGAACAATTATGTGGTTTTGTTTCATTAATACAGTGTATGCTTTTTCCCCCCGAAAGAAAGGAAGTGAAATGTGACAACATGCCCCATAGGTGGGATACATTGTAACATGAACATGACCAAATGTTAATAAATCAATTTTTTAATGTTGTTTATGTGTCTATGTGTTGTTTTTAATCTGCTTTAAGTCAAACCATGTGTAAGTTCATAAGTCGACAGCATTGCTGAGTATTTTCTGCTTAAAACTGCAGTGAACCAAAGACAGTCTCAAAAACACGGTTTGAAATCGCTGGTGTTTCTGACGTCACACACTACCTTGTAACCAATCAGATCAACGTGTGATCGTCAACCAGTGGATCTCTGAGCTGAGTGAGTGAGTGGAGGCGGGGCTCATTTGCATATTCATAAAACCGCGCATACTAAATGAGGCAAGGGTGTCGAGTTACATTCAAGATATTGTAGGGCATGAAGAATTTCTTTCGAAGAAAAAACTTTAAATAATTTTGGTAATCAAAGATGAGTTTTAAGGGATAAAATTATTGACTACGGGGGACTTTAAATGTAAAAAAATCTAGATTTTTAAGATGGTCGGCCAACTAAAAGAAGTTCAACTTTTAATAACTGTACTCTGCTCCATTCATGATGTGTTTATAAGGAAGAGTGCATGTATGAACGTCCCCTTAGAAGGCAGGACACTTGATTTTATACACTGTAAAATGAAAACAGATTTTATTTATATCTAATTAATAAAAATGAGGCAACAGATTACAAGCAATATTATTAATTAAATTTAACAAATTAGAATTGAGTAATAATTAATCAAATTATTTAATTAAATGTTAACCATTTAAAATGAGTAAAAATTACAAAATATATGTTATTGCCAACATTGAAGACCTGATGTTAACAAGCAGAATCACTGAAGGAGAAAACCATAATTAAAGCCACCATTATGGAGATCGGTGTGTGTTTTAGTTGGGCTCTTCACCCTTAAATTATTAACTTTAAGTTTTGTTTGGCTGCTGTACGTGAGTTATAACAGCAGATGAACAAATAGAAAAGGTGATCTGACGGTGTTGGTTGTGTTTTAACATAATCATTATTTCACAATCATTTAACCTGAATCACTGAACTCCAATTTATGAGTTAACTTTATCAACTATAGCAGTACTGGCCTTGTACAACATAATATTATTAACTTTTACAATGTAATCCAAATCATTTCTAAAAAGTTTCTCTTGTTCAAAAAAGAGACAAACAGACATCAAAAATCAGCCTGTACATCTCAACAATGGTGACATTTATAAAGCATGTTGCAGTGCATTCTGAGTTGCACCAGTCAAAACTCATTCATGGCTCCCATCATGCATTGCTGCATGATTAAATAATGAGCTTATGATCAGAGGTGATCAGTTTGTCACCATTGTTGAGATTCATACACAAAATCTTGATGTCTGTGTGTGCCTAAATAAACTGTGTGCCTAAAATGTATGTATATATATATATATTTTTATTGATTGTTTGAATTTCATTGAAAAGGCTAAAAATATTATGCAGCTAAAATTAATAAAATAAACCTAACTCATAAATTGGACTCTATATGAGTTCAGTGATTCAGGTTAAATGATTGTGAAATAATGATTATGTTAATACATAACCAACACCATCAGATAATTTGTTCATCTGCTGTTATAACTCACGTACAGCAGCCAAACAAAACGTAAAGTTAATAATTTAAGGGTGAAGAGCCCAACTAAAACAATTATTAATTATGGTTTTCTCCTTCAGTGATTCTGCTTGTTAACATCAGGTGTCTTCAATGTTGGCAATAACATATCTTTTGTAATTTTTACTCATTTTAAATGGTTAACATTTAATGAATTAATTTGATTAATTGTTACTCAATTCTAATTTGTTCAATTTAATTAATAATATTGCTTGTAATCTGTTGCCTCATTTTTATTAATTAGATATAAATAAAATCTATGTTTTAATTTTTACTAGGGGTGTAACGGTACGTGTATTCGTACCGGACCGTTTCGGTACAGCACTTTCGGTACGGTGCACATGTGTACCGAATGCAATCATTCACGTAAATTAGGCTAGTTTTGTGTGCGGAACATACGTCAATTCCGAGTTTCCACACGAACATATTAAGTGTCGGAAGTCTCCGCGTTGCACTGATTAATCGTTTTTGTGATTCAAATACATGTAAAATAGTACCATTACATCTGTCTTCCTGTGTGCGGAAATTTGTTTATGTTGCTGTGACAACGAAACACGTGCACACGCGCCTGTGTTATGAGCGCTTGTAGCTCCGTGCGCGCTGATGCACTCATCTGTGGACATTTCCGAATGCCTTTCTGTTAAAAGCGGGCTTTCCACACAAACAAACGTACGTGTCATTAGTATGAGAAATAAAATAGGATTTTAACTCGGGTTGGGCTCGGACATAAATATCGCATAAATAAAGATCTGATCACCACATACACGGCACGCTCGCTTTAGCCCAGGCCTCTCGATAGCGTCATGGCCAATATTGGTTTGAGAGTATTTTATTTAGTGGAGAACTTTGCAGCAGTATTTTATTTCTTATTCTTTTTTATTTTATATATTTTCTATTTATTAGCCTATATTTTATTTAAAAAGTGTGTTTAAAAAAGTGTAAACAAATTGTTAAAAAAAAAAGTTTATAGTAAACAACCAGCAGTTTAATGTTTTGCATTTCTTTCCCTTACTGTACCGAAAATGAACCGAACCGTGACTTTAAAACCGAGGTACGTACCGAACCGTGATTTTTGCGTACCGTTACACCCCTAATTTTTACAGTGAAAGATTATAATCTCAAGACACAGTGCAAACATGGTAAGATGGCTGATTTTATAAGTTTCCATGGAATGATAACTGAAATATAAATCCCTAAATTATGTGGAAAATATGATTCCTAATTCCTTAGGTATCCCAAATACCTAAATATTTCCATAATCTTAGTCAATGATCAACAGAAAGTTTACATTTAACTTCTATAGAAACAGTTATTAAGATCATTAACGTGGCTTTGTGTTGTCTTGACAGATGTGTGAAGGTACAACATGTGTGTGTGTGTCTCTCGCTGTAATATCAGCCTCTGAGATCCCCTCCGTCCTTCATCACTGCTGATGCACAGCAATAACTCGCCGTTCTTTCAGATGAACAGGTGTGTGGGAGCTTATTCTGCACAGTGTGTGTAAGTGCACAAAAATGCAAAGCACTTCAGAGGATGAGTGTGCATCTCTTTGGCAAGCTGAGGCCCATGAGTGTTTGCTCTTGTTCTTGAACAAAATCCCTCCTTCCCTCTCTGTCCACATTATTCTTCATAGCCATTTATAACTTGAATGTGTCTGTCTTCCAGTGTCATTCGCTTCCAGTTATACTGCTTTATATTGCAAACTTTTAATTCTAATTTCATTATCATAATCATAAACACACCTAACGCAACTAGCTTTACGACACTTTGTTTTATTAACCCATAGGCGCTAATGAAATGTTTCGTTTCGCACATTCAAAAAAATAGCTTCCGCGTCGCAAAATATCAGGGTTTGATTATTAATTACCATTTAACAATGAATTAGCTTTTAAAAATGTAAAAGTGTACACCACTAATGCCTGGTTGTAATGCTCTAATGCTTCAAAAGAGGAAAAAAACATTGAGACTTAAAGATTGATAATGTTGGTCAGAAGAGAGAAGGATGTCAAATTTGACACTTAGAGACACTCGTGCAGGAACAGTTCTCTGTGATTAAATGCCAAGGTAATAAATCACAAAGTATAGCGTTAATGTGCATTTCAGTTTTATTTAAAAAACACGAATTTTATTAAAATATAAAAAATAAATACATCATGAATGGAGCAGGGTACAGTTATTAAATGTCTTTTTTTTTTTTAAAAGTTGAACTTCTTTTAGTTTGACAGACCATCTTAAAAAATGTGATGTAAAATCGGCAAGACTTTTTTTACATTTAAAGTCCCCCTGTAGTCAATAATTGTATGCCTTAAAACTCATCTTTGATCACCAAGATTACATATTTAAAGTTTTTTTCAGTGAAAAAAAAAACATCTTCGTGGCTTAAAATATCTTGAATGTAACTCGACACCCTTGCCTCATATAGTATGCGCGGTTCTATGAATATGCAAATGAGCCCCGCCTCCACTCACTCACTCACTCACTCACTCAGAGATCCACTGGTTGACGATCACACGTTGATCTGATTGGTTACAAGGTAGTGTGTGACGTCAGAAACACCAGCGATTTCAAACAGTGTTTTTGAGACGGTCTTTGGTTCACTGCAGTTTTAAGCAGAAAATACTCAGCAATGCTGTCCACTTATGAACTTACACATGGTTTGAATCAGGGGCGGAGCCAGACGATGTAAACATTCGGGGCTTAGCCCAAACCTATGGGGGTCCGGGGGCATACTCCCCCGGGGAGATTTTTTTCCCATTTACGTCAGCTAAATGCACTATTTTTCAGGCTGTTTGAGATAATAGAATGGCTAAAAATCTATACACTATCTTGGAAAATGATGGTAGTTAGGCCTACTCAAAAAAACAAAAAAACAACAACGCGTGAATGAGGTGAATGCGCCGCGCTAAGTAAACGCCTCATTCGCGCCGAATACGCGCGCCCTCCAGACGTGCGTAAACATTGAAATCACTCGCGCCAGACGCTTTATTCGCGTTTGGTGTGAACTTAGCACACACACTTGTCCGCGGTCCGACGCGGCCTCTCTCCGGCCGGTGAGGTTTACTGTTAGTGTTCCATGTAAAAAACTTTATGTCCATATTAACTTCAGCCGGTTAGCCAGTAAGCTCGCTACTACGCCGGTGTAACATACAATAGCCCGCCAGCCCCTGATGACAACGACGAAGAAGAAGATTTATATTCTTCGTTAGTTTTTATTGGCAGTTGGCAAACAAGCTGAGTGATGCGCGATGCATTACCGTCCGCCACCACGCACGGTAATAGAGCTTTTGTTTCATTTTTTGCCGCTCCAGTCAGAAAGACTGAGAGGAAATGAAACAAAGTTGAAGTTATTTTAAAAAACCTAAAAGATTCGGGGCTTTTGACAAAACATTCGGGGCTTAAGCCCCCTTAGCCCACCCCTAGCGCCGCCCCCTGGTTTGAATATTAAAAACAACACAGACATATAAACAACATGATTTTCACCACAGGGGGACTTTAAGTGTTTTCTGGTGTCATCCTGACCTCAAGAAATCTCACAGAAGCTAGCCAATCAGATTACAGCTTGCTAGTTTGGCAGGTCTTGTCATTTTGTTGGGTTTTCTATGGGTTTGTCAGACCCTCTCGCAGAAGTTGATTCACTTCACTGTAAGAATCCAGTGTCCAGAAACCCAATTTATTCATTATACTGGTGAATCTGGCTGCGTACGCAGTGCTGAGCACACAGAAAATAAGGTAAACAGTGTTTTCAAAGCGGGCAAAGTGTCGGGGTTTCTGAGGCAATGCGCTCTCACACAGGCCTGGCTGTTTGAGGAGGAAAGCAACGGGGAAAACCCCTTTCTCACACAGAGCACAGCCTGTTGATTTCCTGAGGAAAAATGTTATCACAGAGAGTTACCTGCAAACAAACACGGCTGAGAACACATCCTCACACAGGACACAGTGAAAGCCTGCTTGTAAACGTTGACCTCATGGCCATATCTTTATCAAACTAACTAAATTCACAAAGCCCAGGATATTATTGTATGGGTGAGCCCCTTCAAGACCCAATGAGTCGTCTATGGCTACATCTACATGAATGAAAACAGCATTTTAATTTTAAAGGTGGTTAAATTTGGTTTCCGCAATCGACAACACAACAGTGACCAGTTCTAACGCAGTGGCAAAACTTCCAGCAAAGCATGAAACTGTTCTGGTTGCTGCACAGACGAGCACAGGACACTTTAACCAAACAATGTCACAGCTGTCTTATAAAGACCGCAGGGAACTGTTTCAACTTGATTAGACGAATCAATGTAACACAACAACTACATAAATGTATCCACTAACCATTCAGAAACGTCCATGTGCGTCTAAAAGTCAAACTCTTCCCGAGTCTCTCCGTAAGGCTGCACTCGCTACTGGTTATTTCTGAGATTTTGGGTGAGTGAGATTATTCGCGTGTTTTGTTATTGTATCCGAAGCTCGTGTAAAAGTATCGATCGTCTTCTGAACGGGGCGGGAGCAGCAGCTCATTTGCATTTAAAGGGACACACACGTTTTTGCTCACACTCAAAAAGGGACAAATTTGACAAGATTTTGAACTGAAATTTCACATACACATTCTGGGGACACCATAGATTTATATTACATCTTGTGAAAAGAGTCATAATATGTCACCTTTAAAACGCTTTCTGTCAAGACCGTTCCCTGAGGTCTTTGAAGTGAAAGCATGGATGGCTATGAATTTTTTGTATTTAAATGAGAGCAAAACTGAGTTTGTGATATTTGCTTCTAGTGACTCAGCTGCTGCGGTTCCTGTTGACCTGGGTTGTCTAACCCGAGACATTAGCCCTGTGGTTACAAACCTGGGAGTCAAGTTGGACGGTCATTTAAAACTTGATGCCCAGATTAGTGCAGTGGTGAAGACCAGCTTCTTCCAGCTGAGGCAGCTAGTCAAAGTAAAACCGGTTTTATCTCGACATGATTTTGAAATTGTAATCCATGCTTTTAACTCAGTTTGAGGGTTGACTTTCAGTTTTGTAATACTGTTGTATTTATCTTTATAGTTAACTATTGTTTTATTATTTTTGTTGCGCCTCTGTTGTATATTATTGTTTATTTATAGACTGTGTTCAGCACTTTGGTCAACAGTGTTGTTTTTAAGGTGCTTTATAAATAAAGGTGGATTGGATTGGAAAATTACCGTGTTTTTCGAAAGTTTCTCGTCTATACTTAGATGGTGTAAAAATGCTAAATCACCTTATACTCCACATGCGTAAAACATAAAAGAAGCTCTCTGAGATTATACAAGAGACCAGACATAATAAAATGATCATGCAATTCTTCTGACACGATCATTTCATTGGCTAAATATCTCGAGGTCGGACTCATGTTTTGACGCGGGACAGAAATTGCAATTGCATTTTCGAACATATCCAAATTAATGTAGCCTGTATCATAGAGGACCTCAATGTTGCCTCCTATCGTCCTGCTTGATAATTATGGCAATAGCAGCAAATACAAGAAATGCAAGAAACTGATTCCCATCACTGCTATTGCACATTTACAACCCACAATCCCACAAGCATTATTTATTTCACTTTAATGACTCGCGTTCCTGCTCTACCCATCAGGTCATCTATTTGCTTAAATGGCTTGGTTGGATCTTACGCTAATTTAACTATGAGAGCTGACGGCCGGCCTGAATGAAATGAGTTTGCCTGTGGAGGCTTTCAGACTTTCCCTGAGTCACCGGCCCTCAAAAGACGCCTTTATCCTCTGCAAAGTCAAAGCTTACCTGATGCAATTAGGTCAACACATATAATCACACACACACTTTAGAAAGCTTAATAAAGGAGCTTCACTCACACACAACCTCACTTAAAGCTGGAATGTAACACTAGTGTACTGCTAACGGAAATGCACAATGCACTGAATGTAACAAGGGAAACAATAAGCAATGACAAATGTGACGCTGGACCACAAACCCAGTCTGGAGCCGCACGGGTATATCTGTGGCAATAGCCAACTATACATTGTATGGATCAAAATGATCCATTTTTCTTTTATGCCAAAAATCATTAGGATATTAAGATCATGTTCCATGAAGATATTTAGTAAATTTCCTACCGTAAATATATAAAACATGTATTTTTGTGAGTGAATGCAGCACAATCGTGAACATAAATGCACAACTTTAAAGGAGATTTTCTCAATGTTCAGATTTTTTTGCACCCTCAGATTCCAGATTTACAAATAGTTTTATCTCGTCCAAATATTGTCCTATCCTAACAAACCACACATCAATGGAAAGCTTATTTATTCAGCTTTCGTGTGGTCTATAAATCTCAATTTAAAAGATTTGACTGGTTTTGTGGTCCTGGGTCACAAATAGGAGTGAGCGGGGCACTTTTTGGAGTAGTATGGTAGTTGTGAGGTCCTCTTCCAAGCAACCACACAAATCTCTCTGGTATTGTCATTTTATCACATTTCTCTTTTAAGTGTGTTTGAAGGTCAGAGGCGCTTGTGGTCAGTCCGATGGCTTTGAGTGTCTGGTCAAAGCAAACACTGGCAGTCAATGACGTGTCTAGCCCCGTTGTGTGCCTATAGCACTTTACTGCAGTTCTGTTCAGAAGTAAAGCAGCGGCTTGGTTTGTCTTTCTGAGATGTGTTGGTTTCAGTCATGACTAAATTAAGAGACACAAGCTGTTTGTACTACCACACTAATTTTACTACTTTTTGGATTATATACATATGTATACAGTGCACTTTATGCAAATGGTTTGTATGTGGATGGCATATCTGGATAACATTTTCTCAAATGTGCAATACTCCAGAACACACTGCTCTCAATCCCAGCTAATAGGAAATATTCTAGTGAGGTTCTCTCAACGTTATTGGTTTAATTCACAATCCATCTAGAATGGGAATTGACATTGGTCGCCTGGTAAGGGCAGGCATGTACCATCCCGAACATAAAAGTGCATTTGAAAAGCATTTGAGTATTTTTATGAGGTAAGAACGTAGGGCTGAAAGATGAATCATATTTTCTTTTTCATTGCTATAGAACAAGTTATTTAGCGATAGACCCCCAAACCTGCTATTAAACGGGCCGTGGGGCGTCAGACCGGGCAGACTCTGCTCTCCCGAACCTCTTTAGATTGACTCTGCCTTGACTAGTCCTGGTCTTGGACTCGAACCTCTTTGGACTCGGCCTTGGCTAGTCCTGGTCTTGGACTCAAACCTCTTTGGACTCGGCCTTGGCTAGTCCTGGTCTTGGACTCGAACCTCTTTGGACTCGGCCTTGGCTAGTCCTGGTCTTGGACTCAAACCTCTTTGGACTTGGCCTTGACTAGTCCTGGTCTTGGACTCAAACCTTTTTGGACTTGGCCTTAGCTAGTCCTGGTCTTGGACTCAAACATCTTTGGACTCGACCTTGACTAGTCCTGGTCTTGGACTCGACCCTCTTTGGACTCGGCCTTGGCTAGTCCTGGTCTTGGACTTAAACATCTTTGGACTCGACCTTGACTAGTCCTGGTCTTGGACTCGACCCTCTTTGGACTCGGCCTTGACTAGTCCTGGTATTGGACTCTAACCTCTTTGGACACGGTCTTGACTAGTCCTGGTCTTAGACTCAAACCTCTTTGGACTCGGTCTTGACTAGTCCTGGTATTGGACTCTAACCTCTTTGGACACGGTCTTGACTAGTCCTGGTCTTGGACTCGAACCTCTTTGGACTCGGCCTTGGCTAGTCTTGGTCTTGGACTCAAACATCTTTGGACTCGGCCTTGACTAGTCCTGGTCTTGGACTCGAACCTCTTTGGACTCGGTCTTGACTAGTCCTGGTCTTGGACTCTAACCTCTTTGGACACGGTCTTGACTAGTCCTGGTCTTGGACTCAAACCTCTTTGGACTCGGCCTTGACTAGTCCTGGTCTTGGACTCGAAGCTCTTTGGACTCGACCTTGACTAGTCCTGGTCTTGGACTCGAACCTCTTTGGACTCGGTCTTGACTAGTCCTGGTCTTGGACTCTAACCTCTTTGGACACGGTCTTGACTAGTCCTGGTCTTGGACTCAAACCTCTTTGGACTCGGCCTTGACTAGTCCTGGTCTTGGACTCGAAGCTCTTTGGACTCGACCTTGACTAGTCCTGGTCTTGGACTCGAACCTCTTTGGACTCGGCCTTGGCTAGTCCTGGTCTTGGACTCAAACATCTTTGGACTCGGCCTTGACTAGTCCTGGTCTTGGACTCGACCCTCTTTGGACTCGGCCTTGACTAGTCCTGGTCTTAGACTCAAACCTCTTTGGACTCGGTCTTGACTAGTCCTGGTCTTGGACTCGAATCTCTTTGGACTCGGTCTTGACTAGTCCTGGTCTTGGACTCGAACCTCTTTGGACTCGGTCTTGACTAGTCCTGGTCTTGGACTCTAACCTCTTTGGACACGGTCTTGACTAGTCCTGGTCTTGGACTCAAACCTCTTTGGACTCGGTCTTGACTAGTCCTGGTCTTGGACTCGACCCTCTTTGGACTCGGCCTTGACTAGTCCTGGTCTTGGACTCGACCCTCTTTGGACTCGGCCTTGACTAGTCCTGGTCTTAGACTCAAACCTCTTTGGACTCGGTCTTGACTAGTCCTGGTCTTGGACTCTAACCTCTTTGGACACGGTCTTGACTAGTCCTGGTCTTGGACTCAAACCTCTTTGGACTCGGCCTTGACTAGTCCTGGTCTTGGACTCGAAGCTCTTTGGACTCGACCTTGACTAGTCCTGGTCTTGGACTCGAACCTCTTTGGACTCGGCCTTGGCTAGTCCTGGTCTTGGACTCAAACATCTTTGGACTCGGCCTTGACTAGTCCTGGTCTTGGACTCGACCCTCTTTGGACTCGGCCTTGACTAGTCCTGGTCTTAGACTCAAACCTCTTTGGACTCGGTCTTGACTAGTCCTGGTCTTGGACTCGAATCTCTTTGGACTCGGTCTTGACTAGTCCTGGTCTTGGACTCGAACCTCTTTGGACTTGGCCTTGGCTAGTCCTGGTCTTGGACTCGAACCTCTTTGGACTCGGCCTTGACTAGTCCTGGTCTTGGACTCGACCTTCTTTGGACTCGGCCTTAAATAGTTCTGGTCTTGGACTCGACCCTCTTTGGACTCGGCCTTGACTAGTCCTGGTCTTAGACTCAAACCTCTTTGGACTCGGTCTTGACTAGTCCTGGTCTTGGACTCAAATCTCTTTGGACTCGGTCTTGACTAGTCCTGGTCTTGGACTCAAATCTCTTTGGACTCGGTCTTGACTAGTCCTGGTCTTGGACTCAAACATCTTTGGACTCGGTCTTGACTAGTCCTGGTCTTGGACTCAAACCTCTTTGGACTCGGTCTTGACTAGTCCTGGTCTTGGACTCGAATCTCTTTGGACTCGGTCTTGACTAGTCCTGGTCTTGGACTCGAACCTCTCTGGACTCGGCCTTGGCTAGTCCTGGTCTTGGACTCGAACCTCTTTGGACTCGGCCTTGACTAGTCCTGGTCTTGGACTCGACCTTCTTTGGACTCGGCCTTGACTAGTCCTGGTCTTGGACTCGACCCTCTTTGGACTCGGCCTTGACTAGTCCTGGTCTTGGACTCGACCCTCTTTGGACTCGGTCTTGACTAGTCCTGGTCTTAGACTCAAACCTCTTTGGACTCGGCCTTGACTAGTCCTGGTCTTGGACTCAAACCCTTTTTGGACTCGGCCTTGACTAGTCCTGGTCTTAGACTCAAACCTCTTTGGACTCGGTCTTGACTAGTCCTGGTCTTGGACTCGAATCTCTTTGGACTCGATCTTGACTAGTCCTGCTCTTGGACTCGAATCTCTTTGGACTCGATCTTGACTAGTCCTGGTCTTGGACTCGACAAAGGTGGACTTGACTACAGCCCTGCTTCCATACAATATAGTAGGTGAGATACAGTATGGGCGCTGAGCAGTATGGGCGCTGAGTATATCTGAATTCATAGTATTCATAAAACAGTAGGCGAAAAGTACCCGGATGACCCACTACAGCACTGGTCTTTAATAATATTCTCAAAACATTCTATAAATTGTTTGTGGAATATTTTTTTTTATATTACTACTTGTTTCAGAATGTTTAGAGAACATTACAGTACTGTTTGCAGAATGATTTAAACATTTTGAAAGTATTTAAAAAAAAAACATTTTGAAAGTTCAGAAAACATTTAGAAATAACAGCAAAAGGTTATTAGAACATGTTAGCTGGGATACTACTAATCCCACAATGCAATGCGTTCAACTAGACCTTTCATTTCCAGTGTGACAAATGAAAAGTAATTTGAGAAAAGTTGTCTTGACTCATGATTTGATCGTAAAAATTTATTAAAATGCTAAATAACAGTTTATTTCCATGATGACAACTTGCTGAATAACACTTGTGACTTCATGAGGTCATGTAATACATGTTAAATGTAGTGACCAATTTAGTGTTGAAGTTCCTAGTTTAGACATCGAAGTGTGTTCGAGTGATTTGTATCAAATGGATTCGCTGCCATTTTCACTTCCATTTCGGCACAAATGAAAACAAAAAGTACCTAATGCAAAAAGGAAGAGAAAATTGCATGTGTTTGATGTGTATTCACAATTAGAACTTATAATAATACATTGCTTATGTCATAATTCTTATATATTAAAATGACATTCGATAATTAAATCAACTATTTTTACTAATAGACAGTGTATAATACATTCTGTATTATCCAGTAAGTAGCAAATTAATATTTAATTCTGAAAACGATACGATATGATATGATTCAGATGCAGAATTAAAGGAAACACCTGCTCACATGGGAGGAACTCACTGACAAACAAATGTCATGCTGTCCATGCAGTAAATGACCTATTCGTTTGGGTGGATGTCGCATGTTGCATGAGTTGTAGTCGGTCACACCTGGCTTGTGCCACAAACGTTATGTTTATAGTGTCTCAGCATCTGTGAGGAACAAACCTGGATGTCAACTGTGGAAATCCCAGTGCACAGAACTCACTCTCTTACAGTGTTTTTCGACCATTCTCTCCTCTATAAACACACTTAAAATCTCTGTGCGAATGGAAAAACAAGTGCAATGGGCGTGTGTGCGGTGAGACGGGAGGTTACCTGGAACAGAGACAGAGCCGGGTGTGAGAAGCGACCCGGGGAGGACACTGCAGCTGTGTGTGTGTGTGTGTGCCAAAGGGTCAAGGTTTGGCCTGTTAGCAATAGCAGCCGGTAGATGTGGTAACTACACCACCTGAACCCAAAAAGCTTCTTTCTCAACTGGCCAATCAAAAGTAGTTTTAGACAGATTTGTGAAGAATATTTGAGAGAAATAGGCCTTTTGTGTACATAGAAAAAGTCTTAGATCTTTGAGTTCAGCTCAAGAAAAATGGGGGCAAAAACAAAAGTGTTGCGTTTATAATTTTGTTCAGTATATTATTATTATTTATATACTACAATGATATTGTCACGGGTATGGTGCGGATGAAGACAGGCAGACGGGTACAATACTCCAAAACAAACTTTTACTAGAATAAACTTACAAAAAGCTGGTACAGGCTGAAGGGTAACACTCAAACACAGTAACATAAACATTGACCGACCACTCAAAGGTGAAAGACAGGAACTTAAATACACAGAGGATGACGAGGGTACAACAGGTGATGACAATGAAGGATGATTAACTAGACAGGTGATGAAAATGAACTAATGATGATGAAGAAAACAAACAGAAAGTCCATGATAAACGTGACATAACGCCCCCCTTCAACAAGGCGCGACCTCGCGCCGTAGAACAACAAAGGGGTGGGGGGGTGGGCGCCCTGGAGGCTGATGAAGGGGTGGCCGATCTGGAGCAGGAAGCCTCCAGGGCGGAGCAGGCCTTTCTGGCGGCCAGGGCGGAGCAGGACGTGCAGGCGGCCAGGGCGGAGCAGGACGTGCAGGCGGCCAGGGCGGAGCAGGACGTGCAGGCGGCCAGGACCCTTCGGGCGGCCATGGCGGTGTGGACCCTTCGGGCGACCATGGCGGTGTGGACCCTTCGGGCGACCATGGCGGTGTGGACCCTTCGGGTGGCCATGGGAACCGTGTCGGAAGGGCCTCCACGATCCCCTCAGAGGACTTATTGCCCCCCCCCAAAATTTTCTTGGGGAGGTCAGCACTGGACTGGACCAGCGGCGAAGGCTCTGGGCTGGACTGGACCAGCGGTGAAGGCTCTGGGCTGGACGGGACCAGCGGCGAAGGCTCTGGGCTGGACGGGACCAGCGGCGAAGGCTCTGAGCTGACCGGGGCCAGCGGCGAAGGCTCTGGGCTGGACGGGACCAGCGGCGAAGGCTCTGGGCTGGACGGGACCAGCGGCGAAGGCTCTGGGCTGGACGGGACCAGCGGCGAAGGCTCTGGGCTGGACGGGACCAGCGGCGAAGGCTCTGGGCTGGACGGGACCAGCGGCGAAGGCTCTGGGCTGGACGGGACCAGCGGCGAAGGCTCTGGGCTGGACGGGACCAGCGGCGAAGGCTCTGGGCTGGACGGGACCAGCGGCGAAGGCTCTGGGCTGGACGGGACCGGTGCAGGAAGCTCTGGGCTGGACGGGACCAGCGGTGCAGGAAGCTCTGGGCTGGACGGGACCAGCGGTGCAGGAAGCTCTGGGCTGGACGGGACCAGCGGTGCAGGAAGCTCTGGGCTGGACGGGACCAGCGGTGCAGGAAGCTCTGGGCTGGACGGGACCAGCGGTGCAGGAAGCTCTGGGCTGGACGGGACCAGCGGTGCAGGAAGCTCTGGGCTGGACGGGACCAGCGGTGCAGGAAGCTCTGGGCTGGACGGGACCAGCGGCGCAGGAAGCTCTGGGCTGGACGGGACCAGCGGCGCAGGAAGCTCTGGGCTGGACGGGACCAGCGGCGCAGGAAGCTCTGGGCTGGACGGGACCAGCGGCGCAGGAAGCTCTGGGCTGGACGGGACCAGCGGCGCAGGAAGCTCTGGGCTGGACGGGACCAGCGGCGCAGGAAGCTCTGGGCTGGACGGGACCAGCGGCGCAGGAAGCTCTGGGCTGGACGGGACCAGCGGCGCAGGAAGCTCTGGGCTGGACGGGACCAGCGGCGCAGGAAGCTCTGGGCTGGACGGGACCAGCGGCGCAGGAAGCTCTGGGCTGGACGGGACCAGCGGCGCAGGAAGCTCTGGGCTGGACGGGACCAGCGGCGCAGGAAGCTCTGGGCTGGACGGGACCAGCGGCGCAGGAAGCTCTGGGCTGGACGGGACCAGCGGCGCAGGAAGCTCTGGGCTGGACGGGACCAGCGGCGCAGGAAGCTCTGGGCTGGACGGGACCAGCGGCGCAGGAAGCTCTGGGCTGGACGGGACCAGCGGCGCAGGAAGCTCTGGGCTGGACGGGACCAGCGGCGCAGGAAGCTCTGGGCTGGACGGGACCAGCGGCGCAGGAAGCTCTGGGCTGGACGGGACCAGCGGCGCAGGAAGCTCTGGGCTGGACGGGACCAGCGGCGCAGGAAGCTCTGGGCTGGACGGGACCAGCGGCGCAGGAAGCTCTGGGCTGGACGGGACCAGCGGCGCAGGAAGCTCTGGGCTGGACGGGACCAGCGGCGCAGGAAGCTCTGGGCTGGACGGGACCAGCGGCGCAGGAAGCTCTGGGCTGGACGGGACCAGCGGCGCAGGAAGCTCTGGGCTGGACGGGACCAGCGGCGCAGGAAGCTCTGGGCTGGACGGGACCAGCGGCGCAGGAAGCTCTGGGCTGGACGGGACCAGCGGCGCAGGAAGCTCTGGGCTGGACGGGACCAGCGGCGCAGGAAGCTCTGGGCTGGACGGGACCAGCGGCGCAGGAAGCTCTGGGCTGGACGGGACCAGCGGCGCAGGAAGCTCTGGGCTGGACGGGACCAGCGGCGCAGGAAGCTCTGGGCTGGACGGGACCAGCGGCGCAGGAAGCTCTGGGCTGGACGGGACCAGCGGCGCAGGAAGCTCTGGGCTGGACGGGACCAGCGGCGCAGGAAGCTCTGGGCTGGACGGGACCAGCGGCGCAGGAAGCTCTGGGCTGGACGGGACCAGCGGCGCAGGAAGCTCTGGGCTGGACGGGACCAGCGGCGCAGGAAGCTCTGGGCTGGACGGGACCAGCGGCGCAGGAAGCTCTGGGCTGGACGGGACCAGCGGCGCAGGAAGCTCTGGGCTGGACGGGACCAGCGGCGCAGGAAGCTCTGGGCTGGACGGGACCAGCGGCGCAGGAAGCTCTGGGCTGGACGGGACCAGCGGCGCAGGAAGCTCTGGGCTGGACGGGACCAGCGGCGCAGGAAGCTCTGGGCTGGACGGGACCAGCGGCGCAGGAAGCTCTGGGCTGGACGGGACCAGCGGCGCAGGAAGCTCTGGGCTGGACGGGACCAGCGGCGCAGGAAGCTCTGGGCTGGACGGGACCAGCGGCGCAGGAAGCTCTGGGCTGGACGGGACCAGCGGTGCAGGAAGCTCTGGGCTGGACGGGACCAGCGGTGCAGGAAGCACTGGGCTGGACGGGACCAGCGGTGCAGGAAGCTCTGGGCTGGACGGGACCAGCGGTGCAGGAAGCTCTGGGCTGGACGGGACCAGCGGTGCAGGAAGCTCTGGGCTGGACGGGACCAGCGGTGCAGGAAGCTCTGGAGTTGGAGTGGGGCTGGTGGCATCATCGACGGCGAAGGATGATCCGTTATTCCATAATACCCACTCCACATAGGCAGCAAAGTTCTCCCGAGGCCCATCTCCGGGCAGGCGTGCTTTGGCCTCAGCGTTGAGGCCTGCCCGGAAGAACATACAGAGGCTGATGTCATCATAATGTACCAAAGGTACCAAGTCCAAATACCTCTGTGTGTGGGCCTCGAGAGACTGATCCTCCTGGGAAAGGAGAAGGATCTGGACGGCTGGAAGATCCATACTGTCTTGGTCGGTCAATCTGTCACGGGTATGGTGCGGATGAAGACAGGCAGACGGATACAATACTCCAAAACAAACTTTTACTAGAATAAACTTACAAAAAGCTGGTACAGGCTGAAGGGTAACACTCAAACACAGTAACATAAACATTGACCGACCACTCAAAGGTGAAAGACAGGAACTTAAATACACAGAGGATGACGAGGGTACAACAGGTGATGACAATGAAGGATGATTAACTGATTAACTAGACAGGTGATGAAAATGAACTAATGATGATGAAGAAAACAAACAGAAAGTCCATGATAAACGTGACAGATATACATTTTATAAAAAATATATAAATTATATACATTTTTATAAAAAAGTTTGGAAAACACTAACGGTGGGTTGCACCAATAATGACTAAATAAAGCAAAGTTTAAAGCTAACGAAGGATTTGTAGATCTAGTTATTTTTTTTAACGTATACTATATTAGAATGTAATTTAAATCTTTATCTACTGTTCATTTTAACTGTAGGTGATTTAAAAAAGATATATTATTTAAACATCCTCACCTGTAAATGTAACGTTAATCCCAAACTGGAATTTAAATCACAGTATAAAATAATGGAGCAACAGGATTAAAGCTAATCTATTTTAAATTTAATTAAAAACCAGGGATGAAATGTTGGTTTAATTGTGTTTAAAAGTGATTTATGTTTAAAGTTTGGTGCAACAGAATTATTAGATAAACTTGATTTATTTAAATAATTATTCAATTCATTATTAGATAATCTTTATTTAATATAGATTTAAACTTAATCCATATTGCTGTTGTTTTTTAAATATACTGTTCACAAAATACAGTAGTATTTTAAATTATTGTTACATAATTAAATTTTGATATATTTAATAAACAGACTATGCTGGCAAAGCCCTGTTTTAGCCACCATTACAGAAAGCAGCACTGCAGGTAAAAACTGCATTTTAACTAAGTAATAAATGTCTACCGGTAGTTGAAAATTCTGCTTAAACCAGCAAGAATTCAGCAGATGTTTGTCCAGGCTGGGTTTTGCTGATTGGATCTGGTCTAGCTGGTCAAGAAATGCAGGATTGTTTGGCAGGGTATGTATAAATTACTTTACAAAGAAAAATGAGATCGATGGCAAACATTTGAATAATAGAGTGTTACATAATTTACAGGTGAAACTCGAAAAATTTAAATATCATGCAAAAGTTCATTTATTTCAAGCCTTTGTTATAATTTTGATGATTATGGCTTACAGCTATTTTTAAAACCTTTTCACAATATTCTAATTTTGAATTTGGGGTTTTCATAAGCTGTAAGCCATAATCATCAAAATTATAACGAATAAAGGCTTGAAATATCTCACTTTGCATGTAATGAGTCTATATAATATATTAGTTTCACCTTTTAAGTTGAATTACTGAAATAAATGAACTTTTGCACCATATTCTAATTTTTCGAGTTTCACCTGTATGTTATTAGTTGTCAAATACGGATTTATACATGCAGCACATACTGTATATCAGCTGAACTCACTTTAAATTGTATTTATTCACTTTGCAAGTTTAGTTCAGTTAAGATGTGAATCTCCCTGATTTGGCCTCCTGCTGTTTATTATCATTAGGCTACAATTCAATTATTTGTCTATGTTTAAAACATGAAAAGTCTTTCAAGACAAAAGTGCATTGAATCACTGGACACAACTACCTACTTATGGAACAGATTTAGCAGATTTTAGACCCATCTATATGTGTGTTTCAGTTGCCTCTCCAGCACTTCACTGATCCTAAACTCAGGCTTAAGGTCCGGCTGAGACTATGGTTTGGGTGTGTTGTGGTTAGGCTTGGCAGTTTTTGGTCCAGTGATCCACACCCACGATCTGTGGATAGATGAGTGGGAGAGACAGAAAGAAAAGGAAAGAATACATACACAAACAGACATATTATGAAATCCAAGTTTTTGTGGCACATTGAGAAACATTTTTAAGCTACTCTAAATGATTTGGCCAAAAAAAAGTCAAGCAGTTTACCTGACTTCACCCTATGAAGCATCTGGTGCAAGTAGTGCAAATACTGTAGCCTCTGGGATCAAATTGGAATTAGTTTATTTTTTGAAGTCTCCCTGTAGTTGATCCTTCTATCCCTTAAAACTCACCTTGGATCACCAAAATGACATATCTAAACTTTTTTTCCTTGAAAGAAGTTTCTTCATGGCTTAAAATAGATTGAATGTAACTCGACACCCTTGCCTCATTTAGTATACGTGGTTCTATGAATATGCAAATGAGCCCCGCCTCCACTCACTCACTCAGCTCAGAGATCCACTGGTTGATGATCACACGTTGATCTGATTGGTTACAAGGTAGTGTGTGACGTCAGAAACACCAGCGATTTCAAACCGTGTTTTTGAGACTGTCTTTGGTTCACTGCAGTTTTAAGCAGAAAATACTCAGCAATGCTGTCGACTTATGAACTTACACATGGATTGTCTTAAAGCAGATTATAAACACCACATAGACATATAAACAACATTAAAAGCTTGATTTTCACCACAGGGGGACTTTAAGGGTGTGTTCACACTTGGCATGTTTGGTTGGATTAAAACGAACTCTGGTGCGATTGCTCTGTTAGTGCGGTTGATTTGAATAAGTGTGAACGCTGCCATCCGAACTCTGGTGCCACCAAACAAGCGGACCGAGACGCTGAAAAGATGAGTCTCGATCCGCTTTCAAACAACCTTTGGTGCGGTTCGAATTAAATATGAACCGCAATATGGACCAAAGACATGTAAACCATCCAAAAACAGGAAGATGCGACCCTAAAAAGGACAGTTTTTTCTCATCATAGTCGTGATGTTGCCCATCACAGTTCAGTACAGGCATCAGAACCGCTTCTCCTCGCAGCAGATCTGTGTGTGTGTGTGTGTGACAGAGGGATTCCTGACGCTGTTTTGACTCCTTTACACATTGTATAAGCTCTACATGAGTTCTCAGCTGATCAAAATGGCATCATATGTAGCTACGCTACAGTTACTGTATAACCCAGAACACAGCGTTGGTTTGGATGTTCGCTAAGTTCAGTCTCAAAATAGGCAATACGTCATAAAAGCCGACCAATCAGTTTGTGAACATATCCCTATGCCTTCAGGTTCTGAATCTTTTGGTTCTGCGATAAAAATGCCAATCTGAACGCTAATCGGACCAGGACTAAATTTATATATACCGGTATATATATATATTTTTTGATCTGGACCAAATGAACCAAGAAAACTGAACTACAGTATAAGTGTGAACACCAATTATAATAGTTCATCATCATTTTATAACATGCTGTGGCCATTTATATATATAAATATATATACACAAAGTGTTGTGCTCTGGAGGCCTTATTGGCTGGTTTGCTGGCCAATATTTGTGAACAATATTTGAGAGAAATAGGCCTTTTGTGTACATAGAAAAAGTCTTAGATCTTTGAGTTCAGCTCAAGAAAAATGGGGGCAAAAACAAAAGTGTTGCGTTTATAATTTTGTTCAGTATATTATTATTATTTATCTACTACAATTTATATACATTTTATAAAAAAATATATAAATTATATAAATTTTTATTAAAAAGTTTGGAAAACACTAACGGTGGGTTGCACCAATAATGACTAAATAAAGCAAAGTTTAAAGCTAATGAAGGATTTGTAGATCTAGTTATTTTTTTTAACGTATATTATATTGAATATAGAATGTAATTTAAATATTTATCTACTGTTCATTTTAACTGTAGGTGATTTAAAAAAAGATATATTATTTAAACATCCTCACCTGTAAATGTAACGTTAATCCCAAACTGGAATTTAAATCACAGTATAAAAAAATGGAGCAACAGGATTATGGCCACATGCATTAATTTTGATAAGTTGGTTATACTCTAATATTCCATTTAAATTACAAAACTGAGAATTCCTATTTGATATGAGTCAGGCAAAGGGCAGCCGTATCCCGAAGCTTCTGTGCTGACCTCTGCAGGGAATGTTGCGGGAGAGATGATGTGGGATGGGAGGAAAGCCGATGCCCAGCCGGCGTGGGGTGCCAGCGCTCTCTAGTGTCCAGTTACTCCCTCTCTGCTCACTCCTTTCACCAACACTACACCTCTTCCGCAGGTTAGCCTGAAAAGGAAAAAGGAATGATAAATATATTTATTTTGCATCTACCAATTCTATGATCTCTAAAAAAGTGTAAATGCATCAGACTTCCTTCCCTAATTACTCACCGCTTTGGATGACTTGGACATTTGACAAGATGGAGGGCAGATTAACTCTTTTATAGCAATGTTTGGAGATTTAGACCTTTAAGGTGAAAAGCAGATGTCGAACATTAATAACGATCATTGCAAATAAAAAATGACACTGTACATGTGAATTATTAAGATTTTACAATTACAAGGAGAAATGTCTTAACCCTTAAAGACCTAGAACATTTTTGGAGCACCTGACTCGCCTGTTCTTATATTAGTTTTTCTAACCCAATATAGCAGTCAGCATCAAGTGCCATATATCATTTTAAACAGGAGAACTTGAAGTTTCCACCTAGCTCATTTAAATTCCCAATTTTACATTTATTTTGTCTTGGAATGGATGAATTTACCAGATTTAAGAAAAACGGGAGCGCATTTTAAGTGATTTTTTTTTTACTCAACTCAGACAAATCCTCCTGAAGTTTGTTTTTTTTCCTTTAGAACGTTTTACTTGGATATTCTAGATATCCAGATGAAATTTTGACTACATGTAACAATCCCTAATCAAGTTATAACCATTTATTACAACATTATTATAGGCGATTTTCAGTGAAAAGCTGGTGTTTTTTCAATTGACTGATTATGTAGATGTGTCCAAAAAAAGTTCAGGAAGTAAAATAAATAGAAAACATTGTAATAGAACACTGAAGCAAAAGTGACATATATATAAACCAATCTGGGCATGAGGATGGGACTAAGCATCAACAATCATTCCTGTTTGGCTCAGAGAAACAAACCGCATGGGTTTCTTTGACGAATCAATGCTGATCAAAACCTGATGATGCAATCACATTCACTACGGAGCCTCTGAATGTCTATTCTGATTAATGTCTGATTAACCCGATGCCACATAAAAGCCGATAATCTCCTCTTTACGGGAATTTTTAAAGCATACAGATTGGATTAGCGGTTCAAAAGTTATTAAACATTTAAGAACACAAGTTATTTTTAGCAGCCGGCGGCTGTATAGGTCTTTAAGGGTTAAATGGTTGCATAATACTTTCATGTTTATTTCATTTTTTTCTAATGATAAAGTATGTTTACGAGCTATTTACTTCATAAAATTTAATTTAAAATAAATTATATATAACTACATTTATAAAATTATCCCATGATGGAACCCCTAAAAGCGCCTGATGGAACCTTTAGAACCTTTTTTTCTAAGAGTGATAGTTTATTGATACAATGGGAATCAATTATTGATATAATTATTGTGAGGCCAGGCCTACTTGGTTTGGTGGAGCCACTGAGGCTTGTGGTGCGGGTTGGGAATCCATGTGACCACTGGACACTGTGGAAACTCAGAGCAGCCCGTGACAGGACTGATGTGAACAGTATTTACCTGCAGAAACAAGTCATCATTTAAGGGGTGTTATAATGCCCTTTTCACAAGATGTAAAATAAGTCTCTGATGTCCCCAGAGTGTGTGTGTGTGTGTGTGTGTGTGTGTGTGAAGCTTTAGCTCTAAATACCCCACAGATATTTTTATATAGCATGTTAAAGTTGTCACTTTTTTAGGGTGAGCAAAAACACACTGTTTTGTGTCTGTCCCTTTAAATGCAAATGAGTTGCTTCTCCCGGCACAGGGGGCGGAGCTTCAACAGCTTGCACTCACTCACACATGCAGACATCCCGGAAGTTCCAGGAGTCTCCCGCATATTGATAGCGGCTCCCTGATAGCCGCAAATTAGTTAAAATCTACCGGAATCTAGAGCGAATGAGCAAGAGCACGCATGTGTAGCGCGCGCACGGCAGAGAGAGGGAGCGAGAGACCTTGCGTGTGTGTGTGTGTGTGCGTGTGAGCCTCACGGAGCGCATGTAAGAACCCAACCAATCAATTGTCAGTGCGGGCGGGCTTTTCATCTCTTTGTATTTATGAATGAACGGCTCGTTTTAAAATCTTCCCGGTCTACCACACTAAATCCACATTAAGTAAATCCACTTCAAAAGCTAATTACTCCTGGACAGCAATGCCATAGAAATATACAGAGGGACTGCAAAACGGAAGTTCAAAGACAATATTCTAAAGATGGAGGCGCCCTCGTTTCTCTGGCGCATAAGGTCTATATAAATCATGTTCTGGGGGCGGGGTTTATGTAAATTTTAGGGTTGGTGATGTCACTAACCCAAGAGGAATGTCGTGTAGTCTCTACCAGCCGTTTGTTGTAGTCCTTAAAAAACTATTTCTTTAAAAGAAAATATCTCTCTTTGCTTTGAACTTTGAGCGCTGTAACTTTTGTTTATGATCAAACAGCAACATTACACACTAACTACAGTTAGAAAAGTGAAATCATATTCAACCACCCCTTTAATGACACTGACAGGCGCTGATCAATCATTCACCAGACTAGTACATCATCTCACACACTCCACGGCCTGACAAGTGAAAATGCATATTTTGGAAGTCTCCACATACCTTTATTTTGTTTTGTGTATCGGTGAGCGCGCTGGAAATGGATTCTGAGAAGGAAATATTTGCCCTGCCAGAAAATAAGCAGAGATGGAATAAAAATAGTTTTGATGACTGATTTACTTCTGCCATGACGTACTCGACTCACCTCTTGATCTTCCCAGAGTCTTTTGTCTGTACGGTGAGATCATGCAAAGACTCCTCAGTGTCAGCGCTGCACAGTGGCCTTTCTTCAATCCGTCTCCTCCGTCCAGCCCAGTCAGAGACATCGACAACACTCAGAGATGGAAAGATCTCTGTTGGTGTTGCAAGAAAGCAGAAGGACATTATGCAGAAATCACAGGCATTCAGTGAGAAAGAAAGCAGATGTGCAGAGGTGATCACGCACGGTCTTGGAGAGCGCATCTCTTGACGCGTGCTGGAGTGAGGCGTGTGATTCCTCGGCTTACTCTGCGCTCGGTGTCCCAGCAGCACGGGTGCGAACACAGCGCCCTCAAACAGTGCGCTCCATACACATCACTGAAACACCAGGGCAAAGAGACCAGCTGTCAGAGACCTGCATCCAACCTGATCAGATCTCAGAGATCTTTATAAAGCTTATTATAAACATTAAATATTAGATTTTATATAATATTATATAAATATTTCTACATTAGTTTTCAAACAACCAAAAACAACCTGATCATATCTGAGAGTTTTGTATATGCATTTTATGAATTTTTATGTATTATATATTTCTTGATGAGTTTTAATCTATAAATAAGAAATATTAGATTTTATATAATATTATATAAATATTTCTACATTAGTTTTCAACCAACCAAATACCAACCAACCAACCAACCAACCTGATCAGATCTGAGAGTTTTGTATATGCATTTTGTGAATGTTTATGTATTTTATATAATATTATATATTTCTTGATGAGTTTTAGTCTATAAATATTAAATATTAGATTTTATATAATGATATACAAATATTTCTACATTAGTTTTCAAACAACCAAAAACAACCTGATCAGATCTCAGAGTTTTTATAAAGTTTATTATAAATATTAGATTTTATATAATATTATATAAATATTTATTTATTTGTTTTCAAAGAACTGCATCCAACCTGATCAAATCTGTGAGATTTTATGAGTTTTCTATATGAATTTAATATGAGTTTTTGTGCATTTTAAATAATATTATATATTTCTTGATGAGTTTTAGTCTATAAATATTAAATATTATATTTTATATAATAGTATATACATATTTCTATATTCGTTTTCAAAGAAGTACATTGAACCAGATTAGATTTGTGAGTAAAAAGACATCTTTTTTTAGCCTATGAATATAATATTTTATGTAAGGAATAATTGTCATCAGGCCACAGAATTATGTAAGGGTTAATGCCCGACGAGGTGTCCATTGTCAGGTTTTAATGGACGACGGCGAGGTGTGAACCGGCCGACGCGCAGCGGAGGACAGTTGCCTCCGCCGAAGTCCATTAAAACCTGACAATGGACACCTCGAAGGGCATTAACCCGCTTATACCATGGTCACTTGCCAAATAACACATTTTTAAAACATTAGTTTATATTTTAATTAGTTTTACAATCGAAATCTAAAGTTACAAGTTACAAACAATAACTTGGTTTCCTTGGTTACGCCTGACAGTTTATTTAGGTGTCCTCTATCACTTTTTAACGGACACCCTGCAGCCAATCAGAATCGAGTATTCACCCAGACCATGGTATAATAGGAAATAATGCACATCTGAGGTGGTAATGAAGTCAATAATGGACCGGAGTCGATTATTCCGCTTATACTACAGTTAACACCTCAAAACATTGTTCAGATGTTGTATTTCAAGACATTTGTCAGGTTTTTGTCCTTAAAATGCTCTTGTGTGTATAGGACTAATTTCATACGCATCTCATTCTAAGCCTTCGTGCTAATTCATCATTTTAGAGCCAGTGATTAATGCAGACTAATGTAGTTATTAATGCAGTTATGACAGAGAGAGAGAGAGAGAGAGAGAGAGAGAGAGGTTAAGTGTGTGTGTGTGTGTGTGTGTTTCTCAACAGTGTTTAGCAGCAGCGTCTTTAGTAATAGCGACTGTAACTGTAAGTTTATCTGCATCAAGAACAGCGCCGTTATTACATCGCTAGTGAGAAATGTCATGAAGATTTTAATTTGATAAACTATTTTACTGATAAAATCGTCAGAGCAGCGCTGACAACACGTTTCTGTGTGAGTGTGTGTGTGTTTGAATGGGAGAAAGAGAGTATGCCCTTTCTGTAATAAAACGTAATTTTGTGGCTAAAAAACATGGATGGAAATAATTTGTCGTTTTTATCCTATTGTTTACTATATTTATTTGCTTGGTCAGTGTCGTTGTGTGTTTTGTTTCTTTTGATGTTGTCGGCTGTAAAGACTGAAATCATTTGGCGAAGTGATATTGAACTGTAATGCGGTCGAAACCTGCTGGAACTACTTTAGCCGTGAGTTTTCCACACACCTTATCAGAACCAAGGTGAGAACCAAGGTCAACCAATCAGAATCAAGTAGTATACATAATATTATATAATATAAAATATTTCTAAATCAGTTTTAGCCAACAGATATCAAATATTATATGTTATATAATAAAATACAAGATTATATTATATATTTTCTGTTCAAAGATTTTTAGCACATATTCAATATTTCTAGACAATAAAATATTATTAGTTGGCCCAAGATACATCCACAATGAACCCACCACAGGCTTTTATTAATTGAATTACTGAATAAAATAACAATGTGACGATTATTTAGCAAAACGACAATCCCTCAACTGTCTATTTTTTGTTTATTTGCTTTCTATTTAAAAGGATTCGTGAAGCAAAAACTGAATTGGATTGAAATTAGTTCGTTCTTGTTATTTGTTCCAATTCAAAGCAGGCCTAAAGCACAAACATGAAATACTCTTTTAAATACTTACCTCATTTGCTAAAATAAACAAATAAATCCCAGTAACGTTACATACTCGCAGTCGTTAACGGACGTGTGTCTCTGCTTGTGTAAAGTTTGGTTGCTTAGCAGCAGCAGAAGGTCACGTGGCTAAGTTACTTTCTCTTTCTCCGCGCTAATCAGTAGATTCAAATCACACTATTTACATAATTTAATAATTTAAACAATTTAAATTTATTATGGTATTTGATATAAAAAATAAACGTAATACAAAGATTCGTTCATCCTTATAGATTATGACGTACGCAAATTGTCGCCAATCGAGTTTTGATCGATACATATAGTTTTCAGAAAATCATGGTAATTGCTCATGAAAATATAAATAATAATATAAAATATAATAAAATAAAGAATAATAAAAAGTAAAATTATAACAAATACATAAATATTATGCAATCGTAAATCATAAAAAAATTATATATTATAATTTTATCATAAATTATAATATTATGTATTATTTTAGATTTTCCAAATTAGCTTTTATGACTATTTTCTTCTCGCGCTGTTTTTTAGAGAAAAAAATACAAACACACAATACAATAAATAAAATAAAAACGTAGATTGTTTTAATGCTTGAAGAAAAAAATAAAAACATTAACATCCATTATCATCATTGTCATAATATAAAACAACAATACTCCAAAATCCCTCAGTCTCTCAGTCCAGATTCATTTTATTTATTTATTTTTCACTTCAGAGTTCCTTTTTGTTTTGTTTTGTTTTTGTTGCAAATTTTAACAAACGTAAGATAAACAAAAACAGACAAACGTTCAGAAAATAAACAAGTTATAGTTCAATAGTTAACAAGAAAAATTATATAAAGAAATATGATTTATCTATTGAAAATGATTTGCGAGTCCAGATTAATAAAAAAAAAAAACTTTATAGATTTTTTTTCTTGACACATTTTTTTTCTTGACACATTTCTTTTACACATTTCACATTTGGTAAGTACAACTTGAAACAACACTAATTTAAATAAAAAGGAATAAACAAACAAAAAAGGAACTTTGATTTGAGCGAGTGGAAGTGCTGCGTGACGTAGAGCGCGCGTGATCATGTGGCGGGTCAGCTGACACCAGCAGAACCAGGAAGCGACTTGGAAAGAATTATTATATGTTAATATTTACTCACCGCATGCAGGCCATCATCACTTCATCATATCTGTAATATAAGTAACGTTCGAGTCTCGCGGTGTGAAGATCAGTCAGAGGCATGTTTGCAACAGACGACGAGGACGGAGACTTTCTGTCTCCCACTGGAGGGTGAGTGAATTCCTGACGGACAAAGACACAATCCTGCAGGCGAAAGTCTCCAGGAAAACATCATTCACCTTTTTTTTATCTAAATAAAGTTTATTTAGATGTTTAGACTGGAAACAACTCTAATGCACTTATGGTGCAATAGAAACCGAAAGTGAAGTGTCACTCATTGGCTACTAATATATAGCAAATATATTGCAGCTTTCCTGCAAACTTTTTTTTGGCGACAAAAGTACATTAACAGACAAGTGAACCGTTAGTTGTGTTCATAAAACAACGAGTTGTTTTAAACATCCATCACTTGAATGTTACATTTGTCCTGGCATGACTTCCTTGATCACATGATGTCTGATCTTTTAACTGTCGTGCTGAAGGTAACTCTTGCTTTGGGTGTTTCTTTCTTCAGTTTCACTAAAATCATCTCAGCTTATGAAGAAATATAGGTTATATTGTTAACTAATAACTCCCAAATCTCACAGCCCTCTGAAGGACCACTAGTGGCCCCAAAAACATCACTAAACACTACATTTTCAGACGATTTAAATCACCCTTATCAATGTTTCAGGGGGATTGCATTATATAGCAAAATATCAAAACAAGTGGCATATACACAATATAGCAAAATCTGTTGACAATTTATACCGTTGGAACGATATATTGTCATACCGCTGGTTGTTATCTCAGAAAAAACCCAGGCTGGGTGATCAGGATCAGGTCTTCCATCAGCCTGTTTATTCTGAGATCAAATACACACACACACACACACACACACACACACACACACACACACACACACACACACACACACACACACACACACACATGAAGGGGTTTATTCTGAGATGACAACCGGCTGAATGTATATGATCCCTTACATAACACGCATGCACGCTTGGGCCGGGCGGTATGACAATATCGTTCCGACGGTATAAATTCTCAACCAATTTTGCTATATTGTGTATAAAGGCGTCACTTTCCCGCAGGAACACACTCCCTCAGCCGGACTGAGTGACAGAAGAGCTGCTGAGTGACTGGATTTAACAGAGGAAACTGCGAAAACACGAGTAAAACAAACGATTATCAGTTCAAACCATACGTTTATCAAGCGACAAATACTTTTTGTGCACAAAAAAACAAAAAAAAGAATGACTTTATTCAACTTTTCATCAAAGTGTTGTCATGCTGAAGGTAACTCTTGGTTTGGGTGTTTCTTTCTTCAGTTTCACTAAAATCATCTCAGCTTATGCAAGTAATATAGGTTATATTGTTAAAGGGTTAGTTCACACAAAAATGAAAATAATGTCATTAATGACTCACCCTCATGTCGTTCTAAGCCCGTAAGACCTCCGTTCATCTTCGGAACACAGTTTAAGATATTTTAGATTTAGTCCGAGAGATTTCTGTCCGTCCATTGAAGCTGTATATACAGTATACTGTCCATGTCCATAAAGGTAATAAAAACATCATCAAAGTAGTCCATGTGACATCAGTGGGTTAGTTAGAAGTTTTTGAAGCATCGAAAATACTTTTTGGTCCAAAAATAACACAAAATAAGACTTTATTCAGCATTGTATTCTCTTCCGGGTCTGTTGTCAATCCTTCACAGTTACGCTGATGGCGTAAGTCGCTGATGACGTGTTATCCGGTGCGCCCGAGCTTCATTTATAGACTGAGGGAAACGCACGCTGTAAAAGTGTCTCATCCGCGACATGCACATTTACGCACCATTAAAAAAATGATATCCACGCAAACAATGTAGAATAGCTTGAATATAGCGTGCGTCTCCCTCAGACTGTAAACGAAGCTCGGGCGCACCAGATAACACGTCATCAGCGTCTTACGTCAGCAGCGTCACTGCGGAGTCCTGAACGCAGATTCACAACAGACCCGGGAGAGAATACAATGCTGAATAAAGTCTTATTTTGTGTTATTTTTGGACCAAAAAGTATTTTCGATGCTTCAAAAACTTCTAACTAACCCACTGATGTCACATGGACTACTTTGATGATGTCTTTATTACCTTTATGGACATGGACAGTATACTGTATATACAGCTTCAATGGACGGACAGAAATCTCTCGGACTAAATCTAAAATATCTTAAACTGTGTTCCGAAGATGAACGGAGGTCTTACGGGCTTAGAACGACATGAGGGTGAGTCATTAATGACATTATTTTCATTTTTGGGTGAACTAACCCTTTAACTAATAACTCCCAAATCTCACTGAAGGACCACTAGTGGCCCCAAAAACATCTAAACACTAAAAAGCATTATTTAAATCACCCTAATCAATGTTTCAGTGGGATTGCATTATATATCTATATAGCAAAATATCAAAACAAGTGGCATATACACAATATAGCAAAATCGGTTGACATTTTATACTGTTGGAACGATATATATATATATATTGTCATGCAGGGATAATATACATCCAGCCGGTTGTTATCTCAGAATAAACCCAGGCAGGGTGATCGGTCTTCCATCAGCCTGTTTATTCTGAGATCACACACACACACACACACACACACACACACACACACACACACACACACACACACACACACACACATATGAAGGGGTTTATTCTGAGATGACAACCAGCTGGATGTATATGATCACTTACATAACACGCATGCACGCTTGGGCCGGGCGGTATGACACGTTCCGACGGTATATATTCTCAACCGATTTTGCTATATTGTATATAAAGGCGTCACTTTCCCGCAGGAACACACTCCCTCAGCCGGACTGAGTGACTGGATTTAATAGAGGAAACTGCGAAAACACGAGTAAAACAAACGATTATCAGTTCAAACCATAAGTTTATCAAGCGACGAGAATACTTTTTGTGCGCAAAAAACAACACAAATAATGACTTTATTGAACTCCTATACTACAGGGCCGTTGAATGCTTGAATCTGATTGGTTGACGAATGTTCTACGGTGTGCAATTATTTTCAGGGAACCGCACGGCTAAAGTAGTTCCGGCAGATCTTGACCGCATTACAGCTCCATGTCACTGCGCGTAGTAATCACGCAGTAGTAATTACTTCACTGTAATAACGGAAAATAGGACACAATTCATAACAAGAAAAACCATCCAGCCCCATGTGCTTGATCTGCAATTTTCAATGTCTAACTTCACAATCAATGGAAACATGCAGTTTAATTTAATAAGTATATAATTTAAATTAAGTATATAGTCCTATATAGCTGCTTTAAAAAAAAGAATATCTGATATGCGGACGGACATGTGCAATTGTTTTAATTAATGGTGGATATTGACTTCTAGCACTTATTTCGTTTGTTTATATATTAAAACCTCATTGCATCTTCACACGCAAATATTGTGTATATTTTACGTAATTCTGCTTTGTATTTTATATTGTAATTTATTGTCTTGTAACCTGTGATTGAACGTGCTACACAAGACTCCCTTGTAAAAGAGACTCAATGTGTCTCAATGGGACTTCCTGTTTAAATAAAGGTTATAATAATAATATATAATCAATAGACAATTAAACTGAATATTTAAATAAATTGATAGTCCAGCTGCACGGCTTTTCGTAATTATTGCAGATAATATAACAAATAAATAATTATTGATAGGCCTATACTTGTTAAAAGGGCTTTGTATTAGGCTAGTCACTAATAGAAAAAAAGAATGAACGAATTAATTAAAACAAATTGAATTAATAAATAAATAATAATATTGACGCACATGCTTCTCTCTCTCTCATAACTGCATTAATAACTGCATAAAGCCAGGTACACACTTACTGATCATGCACGCGTGTTCAGCGCGTTCAGTCTGTGTTCACAGCGGTGTTTAAAATCTGCTGCGTTCACAGTCAGAGAATGTCTCCTGTCGTTAAGTGTGTGTCCAGCGTTACTCTGCTATCAGCGGCTCAAACCTCCGTTACTAACTCTAAAATTACGTTTTGTAATTAGCAACGGAGCATGGGTTCAGATGCGCAAGGAATTAGTCCTACATACAAGAGCGTTTTAATGACAAAAACTTTACCGACGTCTTGAAAAATACATAATCTGAACAATATTTCGAGGTGTGGTAACTGTAGTATAAGCGGAATAATTGACGACAGGCCGTTGAATTATTCGAAAAATAATGCACACCCGAGGAGAGACTCCGCTTCGCGTCGTGACCGCATCACCACCTCAGGTGTGCATTTTTTTCTAATAATTCAACGGCCTGTCGTCAATTATTCCTTACATAATTTTCTTCTGCCTCTGAGTGAGTTCACGTAGTGTAACAGCGCAGTGCTTCGTCAGAACGTAGGCTCACTATTGGCCGACGCTGGTTCAAACTAGACATTTAAAGGGGTCATGACATGTTTTTTTTAATTTTTTTTATTATGTTCCCTTAGGTGCAATTATAGTATTACTATAGTTTTTTTTACAAAAAACTTTTAAAATGTAGTGATTTATGACCTTTTCCCACCCTGTTTCAGTGTTCAGTTTAGTGTTAACGCCCACTGTTATGATTGGCTAACGTCAGTGCCTATGCATCAATTATTAATGCCCCCAGCCAGAACATTTGCGGATTCAGCGTATTTAAAAAGTACTTTAAAGTTTTAAATACATTACTTACAGTTTGAGTCGTCGTTGTTGAGCCCAGAATAGTCGGCATGGACTTATCTTTGAGCAACAGTTTTCTGGCAAAGCCAGCATCATTTTGGGATTTGTTCTCAAAACAGTCATCCTTCAAATGGACTGGGACGTCCGCAAAAAAATAAAGTGCATCCATTTTTCCCTGACGACTGGATCTTTCGCAGCGTATTCAAAGATGTTGTTTGTCCACAGCCATGAACAGCACATCTGCGTGGCATCGTAATTTCCCTGTACACAGACCCACTCGCTGTCCGTCGCTGAACACTTGTGAGGCGCGCGGGCGCGACAATGATACGAAATGAGCGTAGTTGTCTTGCGCTTAAAGCGTAGTTGTCTTGCGCTTAAAGCGTAGTTGTCTTGGGCTGGAGGCGGTCATATGCAAACGCTGGTACGTCACTTCGTACCGTGACGTCACTTCTTACCATGGATCCAGAACGAGCTGTATTTAGAGCTTGATTAAATAAATGATTCGTTTATAATGGGGAGGACGTCTTAAGCTATGAAACTTGCAGGACGTTTTAATGGTACAAAGACCTCTTATATACCAAAAGATCAAGGCAAATTTGGTTTCTCATGTCATGACCCCTTTAAGAGATATCCAGTCATACCACTTATTACAAAGTATTTCAACACATTAATCATTTTGGGGATAAGAGATTTCAGATTAAACCGTTTTAAAATCGTACCTGTTTGTATTTTATAACAGTGTACCAAACAATAGTCACAAAACGGCAGCATCTGCGTTTGTATGAAACAAGAGAGAGAGAGAGTCCACGATACTGGATGGATGGCATAATTAAATAACTGTACACAAAATATTGATTTTGAGTTTTAATATTTTATTAGCTCACCAAATGAAAAACTGTTCCTAGCGCCGCTGACTTCAGTGACCCGGATGAGCCGGTGTTCCTGTTCTCAGCGGTTGTTATCTGGGAATAATATACCGTTGGATGGCGCGATTGATTGACCAATCAGAATCAAGTACTCCACAGAGCCGTGTAATAACTGGGGAATATGAAGCTGTTAGGAAGGATTGTCGAGAGGTGGAGACTAAAGTCAGTGTTAATGCCGCTCACATGCTGTAGTTCGACGCCACAGTCACGAGGAGCTCCTGTGTGGCTGTTGACCCGCTGAAGAGATCTGACATTACATGCAGTTGGAGAAGTGGCACGACATGCACACGTGGGGGAATTAGCTGGTTATCATTCTTTAGCTTTGCTAAAAAGCAACAGGTCAAAATGCACACAATGTTGGTGGCCTAGCTGAGCATGGCAGGACAGCAGGACAATGACTACAAGTGGAGAGAGATCCAGGGGTCAGTGCCGTATGTGTGTTTATTACCGGACTGATGGTATTACAGAGGTTGTACTGGAATTTATTTTCTGGTTTCAACCAGGTGTTCATTGATGTCCTTCAGTTTAAAGTTGAATCAAAAACTCATTCAAAGGCTAAATTAGATCAGGTTTAATTTAAGAATTGAGCATCGTTCAGAGACTCATGTGATCTCGCTCAAGTGGAGAAGTGGAGTAGTGGATTTACTTGCTGCTTTTTTGTGATTTCAGAGCGAAGTTAGCGTCTCTCTTTGGACTGGATCAGACATCAAGCAAGGGCAATGAGTCTTTCCAGTACACGGCTCCCAAACAGCCCCGCAAGAGCTCGGCCAACTCAGGTAAGGCTACAGGAACCGAGTTCATATCATGAGGGATCAAATGTTCATCCTTTGTTTTTATGTGTTTTTTATACCATGAAAATGTCCTGCAACTGTCAGAACTTTAAATTCTTCATAAACATCCACATAAAATGTTTTACAACTTTCAGATTTCAGACGGGTGAATGAATAAAAAAATAACCATCCCTGTTTACATGTCAAGGATGTCTAATAGATACTTTTTTTAATGGCCTTTGTTCTGGACGTATTTTTCTCCTTTTTTTAAAGTTTTTGTCGGCAAGTCCGCCGACATGGGACCCGAGTTCGAGTCCCGACTCGTGGACCTTTCCCGATCCCACCTCACTTCCTGTCTCACTTCACTTCCTGTCTCACTCCACCTCACTTCCTGTCTAGCTGCCCCCTGATCTTCGTGCCTTCGACCACCTCCAGATCTTCAAATCAAAACTTAAAACTCATACATTTACCATGCTCAATAAATAATCTTAAATTCTATTTCTCGATCCGCCACTCTCACCTTTATTTTATTTGACATACTCTGTCAAAAATCTTATTTTGCTAAAAAAGCTTATATGTTTGTTATCTTTGACTTATGTTCATTATTTGTAGTGTTTGCTTGTCTCCATCTGCTTTTCTGCTTGTTTGCTATTATTTGTATTACTTTGTGAAGCGACCTTGGGTTCTTGAAAGGCGCTATAAAAAATAAACATTATTATTAATATTATTAGCTACTGTCCTATCCAATAAAAAAAGGCAAAAATGGCTAAAATAAAAATTTGTTTAAAGTGTAAGGGTGTGTTCACACTTGTAAGTGTGGCTTGTTTGGTCCGGACCACAAAAAAAAGTAGTCCTGGTCCTCTTAGCGTTCAGATTGGTCGGTGTTTTATTACGCGACTGACCTTACTGAACATCCAAACCATTGCTCTGACCGAAATTCCTGTTTATTAGTCATCTAAAGTCTTCCGGATGATGCAAAATGTGACATTTAGCAGACTTTTGGCATTCGTGAAAACTACAGATTATACTTTAGCATTTTTTAGGGCTGGGTATCGATTCAGATATTTATTTATTTTTTTGATATGTATTTATTGTATTGTTGTAGTGTTTTTATTGTTTTAACCATCAACCTGCTAGGGACTGCAGATGAAAATGAGCCTGTATGGCTAAATCTGGCACATTTACATGTTGAACTTTGTATTCATGTTGATTAATGTGCATTATACTACAGGGCCGTTGAATGCTTGAATCTGATTGGTTGACGAACGTTCTGAGGTGTGCAATTATTTTCAGGGAACCGCACGGCTAAAGTAGGTCCGGCAGGTCTTGACCTCATTACAGTTCTATATCACTGCGCGTACTTAACTGTAATAACGGACAATAGGATACAATTCATAACAAGAAAAACCATGCAGCCCCATGCGCTTGATCTGCAATTTTCAATGTCTAACTTCACAATTAATGGAAACATGCATTTCATTTTAATAAATAACGTATAGTCCTATGTATAATCAATAGAAAATTAAACTGAATATTTCAAATTGATAGTCCTGCTGCACGGGTTTTCATAATTATTGCAGATAATATAACAAATAAATAATTATTGATAGGCTATAGTCTACTGTCACTAATAGAAAAAAAGAATGAACGAATTATTTAAAACTAATTGAATGAATAAATAAATAAATTAATAAATAAATAAATAATAATATTGACGCACATCTCTCTCTCTCTCTCTCTCTCTCTCTCTCTCTCTCATAACTGCATTAATAACTGCATAAAGCCGGGGACACACTTGCTGTAAGGCCGGTTATGAATGTAATTTGATACTTATCTGCATGCACACGTGTTCAGCGCGTTCAGTCTGTGTTCACAGCGGTGTTTAAAATCTGCTGCATTCACAGTCAGAGAATGTCTCTAGTCGTTACGTGTGTGTCCAGCATTACTCTGCTATCAGCGGCTCAAACCTCCGTTACTAACTCTAAAATTACGTTTTGGAATTAGCAACGGAGCATGGGTTTAGATGCGCAAGGAATTAGTCCTACATACAAGAGCGTTTTAATGACAAAAACTTTACCGACGTCTTGAAAAATACATAATCTGAACAATATTTCGAGGTGTGGTAACTGTAGTATAAGCGGAATAATTGACTCCAGGCCGTTGAATTATTATAAAAATAATGCACACCCGAGGAGAGACTCCGCTTCGCGTCGTGACCGCATTACCACCTCGGGTGTGCATTATTTTTATAATAATTCAACGGCCTGTCGTCAATTATTCCTTACTTGTCCCTTTTTAAATATAGAAATCAAATCAAAGATGTTCCGATTCGATTACGAATATACGACTCAATGAATATAGATTTAATACAAATCCTATATATATATAAGAAAAGAACCATGAACACAAGTTTACAAGTGGTTAATAAAAAAAAAAAAAAAAAGAGCTACAAACCTGTATATTAAACTCTTTTTATTTTAGGTACACTTGGATACATTAATACAGAACCCAACTGGATATTTCAAATGCAAACAATAAATAGACAGGATTTTTATGCAAGATGAAAAATTGATGCTGAAAATTCAGAACAATGTCGCATGCCTATAATAATATAATATAAAATATTTATTTTCTAACAATTTAGGGCAGATTCACTAATAATGAAACTATATATTCTTGTTCATTAAGAATATAACACTGATATTCTTAGTTCACTATTATTGAACTGCAAACTCTTTTTAGGCTAGACTACGTTCATTTAATGTCAGGATTCATTTGGTGATAACAGCGTGGTTACACTGGGCTTTTTTATGAATAAAGCACAATTTACAATGAGCCTAATTTACATAGGAGCCGTGTTTGAATGTAACTGACTTAAATATTAAAGACGTGGTTAAGTAAGTGGTTAGTGAATAAGACAACGATGTTGTGCTGTGCAAAAGTGGCAAAAACATGTATTGAATTTCCCCATTATTGGACCGTATGAGGAAAAAAAAGTATGATACAACTTCTTTAATGCAAGTTTTTCTGACATGTTTTTACAGGACCCCCAAACCAAAAGTCAGCCACTTCCCAGAATCCTCCTGCTGTTCTCTTTGCTACTGCGGTACATGCCTACAGATAGTAAGTTGAAAATGTATTTTGTATATTTTATATATATATATATATATATATATATATATATATATATATATATATATATAGTGCTTAGCATAAGTGAACACACCCATGCTAAAGTTGACTAAAAAGAGGAATAAAAAATCATCTTTTGGAAATTGATCTTAATGCCTTAATTTAAAAAGTGAGGAAAACACCAACCTTTAAGGACACCAGTTTTCTTTGTGAATGAATAATGTATCGTAAATAAATAAATGTTCTTCCTTAAAACACAGTCAGGACACCCCTGTGTTAAATCCCCATTGAGGAGGCAGATTTATATTTTTAAAGGCCAGTTATTTCATGGATCCGGGATACTATGATCCTGATAAAGTTCTCCTGGCCATCATCACACACCCTTCACCAGACCTAGAGATCGGCATGGGGAACTTCCCATAAGATCATCTCTCGATGCAAATCAAACCAGTTATTAGGCGAACTGAAATAAAACATGCAATCTGTAGTGTCACCGTAGTGGGACATTTGGCACACTTTTTTTTATTGCCCTTTTATACCTAAATAAGGTATCATGCGAAAGCTTAAAACACTCAAAATTCATCCTCTGCAAACCGTTTTGAAATTGGACATTGCGTAACCATGGAAATAGTACTTTAAAACCTTATAGCAGGTTTATGTTTTGTAATTTAAACTTGGTTAGACATATGGCTTTATTTAGTAAAGTATAAATTTTGTATAAAATGAAAACATTTACTTTACAGTAAACTTCTATTACTTTTTTACACTTAAATCTTTTGAAGTGCTTTCACTTCTGCAACAATCTGTTAAATGTTCTTTAAAAGGAGATCTTGAATTACATCCATTTAAAGGAATACAGTGGGGCAAAAAAGTATTTAGTCAGCCACCAATTGTGCAAGTTCTCCCACTTATAAAGATGAGAGAGGCCTGTAATTTTCATCATAGGTACACTTCAACTATGCGAGACAAAATGAGAGAAAAAATCCAGAAAATCACATTGTAGGATTTTTAATGAATTTATTTGTATATTATTACATTTTGTCTCTCATAGTCGAAGTGTACCTATGATGAAAATTACAGGCCTCTCTCATCTTTATAAGTGGGAGAACTTGCACAATTGTTGGCTGACTAAATACTTTTTTGCCCCACTGTAGCTCTCCCAAAAATGAATTCTGCATTCGTTTATTCACCCTCATGTCGTTCCAAACCCGTAAGATTTTCGTTCATCTTTGAAACACAAATGAAGATCTTTTAATGAAATCTGAAAGATTTCCGTTGACAGCTACGAAACTACGACTTTGACTCTTTAATAAGTGAATAAAGATATCGTAAAACTAATCCATTTTAATCAAGCCAAGTTTTTTGAAGAGACTGGATCGCTTTATATTATGAACAGATTTAATTTACGTTTTTATTCACAAACATTCATCAACTCACACATCAGTTCTGGTCGACAGAAGCTCAGTGTGCTTGCTTGATGTGTGTGAACCGGTTCATTCTCGTGTTACGCAGCACGTTTGAGCTTCAGCAAGAGGTCGTATGCTGATTATGATTTATGTTTCCTGATCAATGTTTACCGTATATGTGAATAAAAGCTAAATTCAGTCTGTTCATTATATAAAGCGATATAAAGCAAAGAAAATGTGGACTAAATTCGTTTTACAATCTTTTTTGAAGTGTCAAAGTGGTAGCTACATGTACTGTCAATTTCTTAGATTTCACTTACCGTATATATATATATTCATTGGAAAGTTGCAAGTCTTTGTAAGTTTTATGGTTTGGTCTGACATAAGGGTGAGTTAATAATGACAGAATTTAAATTTTTGGGTGAGCTATCCCTTTAAGTTCAGATCTATGCTCAGAAAGGGGGGTAATAACCGCACTTAAAGGGATAGTTCACTTTAAAATGAAAATTCTGTCATCATTTACTCACTCAAGTTGTTTCAAACCTGTATGAATTTCTTTCTTCTGCTGAACACAAAGGATGATATTTTGAAGAATGTCGGTAACCAAACAGTTAACTGGTCCCATTGACTTCCATAGTATTTTTTCCCCCCTTACTATGGAAGTCAATGGTCATGTCCGAAAATGTCATTAAAACAGCCAATAATGTTCGTTTACAAAACTGTTAAACTCACCGAGTGGTTAGTGGTGTTCGTTGATGATTATAAACAATATATCGTCGCAATATATGATTCCAATACGTTTATTTTGCTATAGTGGAACTATATTTTCAGACACTTTACAACTGTGTAACTTCCGCTCAATATTTGAATCTGAAGCGTTAGCACACTCCCGACCACTTCCGGTAGCGCATTTATATTAACGAGCACTCAGTCCTTCAACAGAATTCAATGGGATTTTACAAAATGACGAATAAAACACAACAGAAACTGTATTTCGCAACACTTTTTGTTTCTGGAACATCAACTAACATCACTAATCACTCGGTGAGTTGCACAGTTTTGTAAACGAACATTATTGGCTGTTTTAATGACATTTTCGGACATGCCCATTGACTCCAATGTTAAATGATCCATGGCCAATTCTTTTATAGTCAAAAACTCGAGAGAGGAACCATTGTCAAAAAAATGTTGTCCACCACTCTTGTTCATCCAAAACAAACTACAATATAGACTCAAGGTGTTAAATACCGGAATTATCCTTTAAGTTTATCAAGCGACGAGAATACTTTTTGTGCGCAATAAAACAAACAAAAATAAGGACTTTATTGAAGTCTTGATGTTCTTCTGTGTGTTCCTCTGAGTGAGTTCACGTAGTGTAACAGCGCAGCGCTTCTGGGGTGTACGTCAGAACGGAGGCTCACTATTGGCCGACGCTAGTCATGTGTGTGATGCGGGCCAATAGTGAGCCTCCGTTCTGACGTACAATCATAGAAGCCTATGGAGGAGTGATCCAGCTCTCAAATTTAATCAAAAATATCTTAATTTGTGTCCCGAAGATGAAGGAAAGTCTTACGGGTTTGGAACAACATGAGGGAGAGTAATTACTGTCAGTATTTACATTTTTGGGTTAACTATCCCTTTAATATGTTAATTTTAAGTGTAAAGAATAGGGCATATAATATATACAGATCTGTAAACCAGATATCCAAAGCAAAGTACATGCTAGAATTTACATATAAAGATTTATCTTGAGCGCTGATTGTCTGATTTAGTTTGCAGACTGATGTAATGAAAAGGGAAATGCAGTGATCCCTGTTTGTGTGTTTAGTGTGAACGGACAGTATGTGAAACAAGGCAAGCTGGGAGCTGCGGTCCTTGGAAATCATACAACTAAAGAGGTTAGAATGATCACTTTTTTTTTGATTGAGTCTTAAATGGGGATGTTTATAACACACACACACACACACACACACAAACGTCTGCACTCTTCTTCAGTACAAGATCCTGCTGTATGTCAGTCAACAGAAACCGGTGACGGCCGCCAGGATCCACAGAGGCTTCATCCTCACTGTGAGCTCTTATTCACATAATTAAAGACAGACAACATGTTTGCTTTCCGAACGTTGTTTGTAATGATCTCTGTCACTTTCAGGTCCAGCCCAGTAACTACTGCACGTTTTATGATGACCAGAGACAGAATTGGTCACTGATGTTTGAATCGGAGAAAGCAGCTACTGACTTTTCTAAAGAGGTTTGTGTTTTATGGGTTCTTCGTTTTTATTTAAAGGGGTGGTTGATTATGATTTCACTTTTCTAACTGTAGTTAGTGTTAGGGCTGGGCGATAAATCGATTTTATCGATTAACTCGAGTGTGTAGTGTACATCGATGTGTTTGAATGAAAATCGGTTTTCTCTATAATATCCGCCGACGCTCCCCTCTGGGCTTCCGTAGTTCCGGATGCGCTCAGCGCGTTTGCCATAGAGCTACACAAACAACATGGCAAATGAACAAGACCGCGGCTGCACAAGCACACCCGCCAAAAAACATTTACAAACTGAATCTGCAGAGCTGCCAACTCTCACGCATTCACCGTGAGACTCACGCAGTTGTCACTTTCCACTCGCTCTCACGCCACACATCCATTTCTCACGCAGAGAAAATCGTGAAGCAAAGAGGACGGTGACACCGACAGAGAAGGTTACGGTACTATTGATATAAAACAAATTCTCAGCTCTCAGATTCAATCTATTTAATTACAAAATACAAACAATAAACACCGTTTTGGTGCTTGTAAATGTGACGTGACAGATCGCAGACAGATCTCAGTTCAAGCGGCACGTGAACCGGTCATCTGTTACTACTAACTTAGTTAATATAAATAAACACGAATGATCAATAGGTAATTTGAAAGATACAGTATGTAATGTAATAAAATCGATAGATCAAGTGTTTTTCAACAGCGGACAGAGGTCCATAAACAGCTGGAGAACAGTCGGGTAACGTTTACCTCAGGAAAGCCGTTTAATAACCATAACACGTTAGTTGGACTTAAAGGTGCATTAAGCAACTTTTCATGTTAAAAATACCCGTTTTTCTAACCCATACATGCTTAAACAATTGCCTGATGGGCTGAATGAGCTCTTCTCTGATCACTGAGATTGTCTCTAAAATCCAATTGTCTGTAGAGAGGAGTATTTTGTTAAATATGATAACTATATTACATTTTTATTATATTTTTACCGATATCATTAAAATATTATAACGTTGCCATTGTAAAAAACGCATTAAAATAAAATTGAGATGTTATTTTTAACCTTTAATAATAATACCAGCTGACACGGCTCTGTATGTTTACAGTAGGTGACTTTTTTTTGGGGAGAGAACAATTAACAACACATTAACGCATCTACTGTACCTAATATTTATCTGAAGGAATCGATATTGAATCAAGATTAGAATCAAATCACAAGAATTGAAATTGTGAGCATTAATAAAAACAGTAGCATACAGTCAGTGTACCATGTAAACATTGTGTTGTCACTATACTTAATAAAATTCTGTTTAGTCACCAACTGATGCAAGTTTTTTTTTTTACATTTACACCCATTTTATGTTATGTTACATTTTCACTGTTTACAAAGGCAGGGCCTGCCATCTTGGCTAGCTAAAACTTGTTTTAAACAATTTATTTGTCATCTGCAGATTGATTTTAAATAGGGGGGGGAAAAAAATCGATTTAAATCGTAAATCGAATTTTTTATGAAAAAATCGGGGATTTTTTTTAAAGGCCATATCGCCCAGCCCTAGTTAGTGTGTAATGTTGCTGTTTGATCATAAACAACATCTGCAAAGTTACAACGCTCAAAGTTCAAAGCAAAGGGAGATATTCGCTTTTACAGAAATTGCTTTTTATGGACTACAACAAACGGCTGGTAGGAACTACACGTCATTCCTCCCGGGTTAGTGACATCACCAAATCTAGAATTTACATAAGCCCCGCCTCCTGAACATGATTTATAGATTATCATGACAGAATATGCTAATCAATGACTAGAAGATAACTACACATAAGCTACATAAATTCATCAACTAACCATTCAGAAATGTCATGTTGCTTCTACATAAAAGTATTTAAAATTTTCAGGACACAAGCTGTTGAAGCTCCGCCCCCTGTGCATTTAAAGGGACAGACACAAAAACGGTGTGTTTTTGCTCACCCTCAAAAAGTGACAATTTTAACATGCTATATAAAAATATCTGTGGGGTATTTTGAGCTAAAACTTCACACACACACTCTGGGGACATCAGACTTATTTTACATCTTGTGAAAAGGGCATTATACCACCGCTTTAAACACTCCTACCATCCCACCATCCCAACAAAAGATGTACACATCGATGTGTGCATCCATTCATGCACATTTGAGTCAAGTGGTCTATAAAAAATAAACCCAACCTGGTTTAAAACCATAGCTGTATAGCAGCAATACTTCTTTAACAAACAGCAAAACCAGTCGATTAGTGTTCAAAGAAATTCATGGGAAATCGCTGAACTTCACGACACGTGACCCTACAAGAGTGATCACTGACCTGACCAAAAAACCAATCTCCAATCGATGTAAAAAAAAAAATCATCCCCTGACTGACGTTACTACTTTCTACTTGAGGACCTTGACAGAAATGTAGTGGAGTAAAAAGTACAATATTTGTCTTTCAAATGTAGTGAAGTTAAAGTAAAAAGTTTCCAGAAAAAATAATACTCAAGTAAAGTACAGTCCAGTAACTACTGCACGTTTTATGATGACCAGAGACCGAATTGGTCATTGATATTTGAATCTAAAGAGGTTTGTGTTTTATGTGTTCTTCGTGTGAGGAGATTCTCACGCTTGTAATTGTTCCAGGTTTGTCTTGCTAAAGTGAACTGTGGCGGTCCGGTAGACTCTGTCCTGACCCAGGATCTTCTTCTTGGTGAGGGTCAGGCTGTGGAGAACGGAGACTCGTTAGAAGTGGCGTACACTGGCTGGCTGCTGCAAAACCACACCATCGGACAGGTACAGAGGTTTTATTAATGACCGTTTGTAGTTAGTTACTTTAGTTTTATTTCGATCAACTTTAAAAAAAAAAGAGACAAAAAAAACCAAGCAAACATAGAAACGAAAATTAAATTACGGTGTAAACAATATTTTTAAAGGGACAGTGTGTAGAAATGACTCCCATCTAGCGGTGAAATTGTATTTTGCATTAAAACGAATAGTGCTCTCTAGCGCCTCGCTTTTTCAAACACGTGTTGCAACTACGGTGGCCGTTATGTACCAAGAAGCTCTGACAACAATATAGCCCTTCGTCGAGTTTAACTATACGTTACATGTTCTACTGTTATGCTGCCTATATAATGAATTACACAACCAAGCAATGAAAAAAAAAGCTTGTAACATTGACTTACCCGTCGAGAAGAAAGCAGGAAACTTCAGAGTCCCTTTCAAAGTCTTTCTCCTTCATTAGCTCTTTCCACCTGGGTAAAGCAATCGCGTTATTTACCCTATGTGTTTGAATTCGCCGGTCACGTTTCCTTTTAAATTCAATTTTGGCATTTCTCCTGTGGCTCGGCATAAGTATGATCCTGAATTATGAAGTACCGTGCAGTGCAACCTTTCAAATTTGCCGGGGCAGTGACACGCATTACTCCTCTCTCGTCCGCTTCAGTGTCAGTCACGTGACGCTGGCTCTGGACGAACACGCGCTACGCTAGGCTAGTGCTTTTTGTCCCTCCCTGCCATTATAGTTTTTCAAGATGGAGGAACGACATGGAAGCCTCCGTGGAGTTGCCTTTCCCATGTAAATAAAGATAAGAAATTCTTTGCGTACGAGGATAAGTCGGATCATTGGGAGAGGTAATTGTACACCATTGAGGAAATATTTATGAATAAAAATATTGATTTTAGTTAATAAAATACTTAAAAAAACTACACATTGTCCCTTTAAAAGAAAGAAAGTTGCTTGACCGAAAAGGTTTTGGCTGAAGCTTACGCTTATTGCTCCGATCCTTTTTACATTCATTTATTTTACACACAACACCAAAACACTTTTATTTTTATTTTTATAATTTCGTATGTGCACACAGGGCCCAAAATGGACATGGCTTAGGCAAGTTAATAAGCTGCCATTATGATCTGAAATGTACTAAATGCGAAGCAAGTTAATGTATTTACATGACGCATACATAATTGTAATATGAGCAGAATCCGATTAATCTTCTGGTTAATGTAAACATGGTTTGAATGAGGATTATAGAGCAAAACTAATGTTTAAGTTTGGTTTCGGGTACATTAAAAAAAAAGTCTTGTATGCTTACAAAGGCTTTATTTGTTTGATCAAAAATACAGTAAAATTATGAAATATTATTACAATATTTAAAATAATTATTTTGTTTGAATATATTTTAAAATGTAATTTATTCCTGTGATCAAAGCTGTATTTTCAGCATCATTACTCCACTCTTCAGTGTCACATGATCCTTCAGAAATCATTATAATATGATGATTTTGTGCTCAAGAAATATTTCTGATTATTATCAGTTGAAAATAGTTGTGCTCCTTCATATTTTTGTTGAAGTCATTAATAATTTTTTTCAGGATTTTCTTTTATGAATTGAAAGTAAAACAAAAACAGCATTAATTTGAAAGAGAAATATTTTACAACATTATTTTACAACTGTGCGTTTACTGTCACTTCTGATCAATTTAATGTGTCCTTGCAGAATAAAAGTATTAATTTCTTTAAAAAAAATAACACTTTATCCGTTGATAATTTGTTTGATTTCTTGCTACCCAGCTTTATCCAAATTCTTTCTGTTTATTTTCCTCTCCTCCAGATGTTTGACTCAAATCTGAATAAAGACAAACTGCTGAGACTGAAGCTCGGGGCTGGGAAGGTCATTAAGGTGAGGGGGAAGTTGTGTTTTATGTGTGATCCTCACTCATACGCCAGTCTAAAGCCATTCTCTCGTCTCAGGGCTGGGAGGAGGGCATGTTGAGCATGCGGAAAGCTGGGAGGCGACTGATGGTGATTCCTCCCGGTCTCGCGTACGGATCGCAGGGCGTTCCCAACCGCGTGCCACCGGATAGCACGCTAATCTTCGAAGCGGAGATCCGTCGGGTACGTCATTCTCACATTTACTTTATCATGTTTGGTTAAAGGGGTGGTTGATTATGATTTCACTTTTCTAACTGTAGTTAGTGTGTAATGTTGCTGTTTGATCATAAACAACATCTGCAAAGTTACAACGCTCAAAGTTCAAAGCAAAGGGAGATATTTGCTTTTAAAGAAATTGCTATTATGGACTACAACAAACGGCTGGTAGAGACTACACGACATTCCTCCCGGGTTAGTGACATCACCAACCCTAGAATTTACATAAACCCCGCCCCCTGAACACGATTTATAGATTATTAAGACAGAATATGCTAATCAATGGCTAGAAGATAACTACACATAAGCTACATAAATTCATCAACTAACCATTCAGAAATGTCCTGTTGCTTCTACATGTTGTCACTTCTTCTTGAGTCTCTCCATCATTGTCTGACTCCGGTTTGAACATAAAAGGCTAAAGGTTTTTGAAATTTTCAGTGCATGTGTGTGAGTGCAAGCTGTTGAAGCTCCGCCCCCTGTGCCGGGAGCAGCAGCTCATTTGCATTTAAAGGGACAGACACAAAAACTGTGTATTTTTGCTCACCCTCAAAAAGTGACAATTTTAACATGCTATATAAAAATATCTGTGGGGTATTTTGAGCTAAAACTTCATATACACACTTATTTTACATCTTGGGAAAAGGGCATTATACCACCCAGTTGTTTTTAAGATGATTCAGGTTTTATGATATGTTCCAATGTCTTAAAGAGGACCTATTCTACCCCTTTTCAAAGTTTTTGATTGTTTTTTGGTTTTACTAGAACAAGTTTTCATTCTTGATTGTTCAAAAAACACATTATTTCCCCATATTCTCCATTGTTGCAGCTCTTCTCTTCCCATTCTGTCAGTAACCCAGCTCAGGGGTGCGTTTCTCGTACAATGACATATTAACTCGCTGCTTAACTATAGTACGATGGTTCATTGAAGAAATCAACTAGCGAGTCACGACTGTTTCCCGAAACCGTATTGTCGCAAATTGGTCGTTCAATCACGCTGGTTAATGATGTCACGCACGTATGTAGTGATAACTACTTTTAATGAATCTGTTTGAGTTTAGATTAACGCTAGATGGTTTGATAAATTACGTTCCTGGATTGATTTCAACGAACTTGATATCTTCTTCGGGGCGTAAAAAGGAAAATAAAAGGGAAAAGCTCACTGTATTGCGTGTACATTAATCACAACAACAAATTTTACATCAGCTGAGGAGATTAACATTACAAAGATAAACCAAGTGTTTTATTATGTATCATAATTACTTGGCTTTGTTTAACTATGAAACATTAAATGTGGAGTTATCTGCTTTTGCCACAAAGAAAAAAAATCTATATTAAAAAATACTTTTAAATGAGAGACTCATGTTATACATTTCTGGATGCATTTGTGAGTTAATAAACGTAACTGGTTGTGTACACTTGGCACATAATATCTAAATATCGATAAATCGATCGACCGGCAAATATCGTATCGCTGGCTGAGAGAATCGATATCGTATCGCGATGAACTGTCCGATTTACATCCCCTACGTACTAGAGCACGTTCGCACATGCGCTCGCTTCATAAATGACGCTTTAAATCTCTCGACAAACTAAAAGACGTAAATAACGTGTGTATTCTAAATAAATGATATGGATTGCACTGAATGTCAGCTTGCTTATTTGGCTCAAGATAAGGATTTATAGAGTCCACATGTCATGTGCAAACAAGAAACTATACTTCTAACCACAGCTCGAGATCTGTCGCTCCAAACACACAACTCTGCGATGCTGTTTGCAAATGTTCGTTGGAACGATGGTTTCGGGAAACACAGACTCGTTGAACTGCTGATAACGACAGAACTTGCAAACATAGTTGGCTAACGATGCTTTTGGGGAACGCACCCCTGTTTAGTTCGTCTCCATGAAGCCCCGCCTTCTGAAAAGCACACTGTGCTCTGATTGGTCGGCTGGATCAGTGTGTTGTGATTGGTCGAGCGCTTCGAGTGCGTTTAAGAAATGTCCCACCCTTACCATAACCGCCAGTTTCAACACGCTACTAACTCAACCAGGCCCCGCTCTTTTATTCTGCGTATGAATTATTATAACGAGGAATATTGTGACGTGTTCGTAGAAACTCAAGACTATAATGGAGGTGTTTCAGGAGTTCAGAAACACTGACACTGATAAACAGAATAACCCCTTTAATACAGACTCAAAAGTATGTCATTTTCCATCCTCAGACTTAGTACATACTTTGCAGCATTGTGGAAATATGCACAGCCCTGCTCTCTTCATATGTGTTCCCTCTTGATGCATGTGCAGGTTAAGTTTGCGAAGGATGGGAGCTCAAGAGATTCGGCGTCTCCTGCTCCCAGTGTTGAGAGTCTGGGCTTCCCTGAGCCGAACCAGTCCCTCAGTTCTGCCCCACAAACCGGCAAACCCAGGTGAGCCCTGCTGGCTTATATAATCTACCCCTGAATCTTAGGTTATTTTAAATTAAAGGTTACCTGACATTACATGTACTTGAATTAGCTTGAATTAAGGTTTGGTAGGTTAATTGACCGTTTGCAAAGACCCGCCCCCTTTAGTTACTGTTGCTATGTCCGACAAGCCACGCCTCTCTCACGCCACATGTTCTCACGCAGTAAAATTTAAATCGTAAATCGAATTTTTTGTGAAAAAATCTGGGATTTTTTTTTTAGGACATATCGCCCAGCCCTAGGTCAACATTACATTGTTTTAATTTTGCTTTATAAATAAATGAATGAAATATTTGTAGTATTTAATTTAATTGAGGTTCTATGTTTCTTTTTTGTTTACAGTGAACCGCCTCTTCGAGCAAAATCAAACTCTCTCAGTGAACAGCTGAGTGTAAGTTTTGCTTCTTTTCAGGTGTTTCACATATTTGTTTTTAGTTTTTTATTTAGCTTTTATTGAAGTGAGCATAGCTGGAGCCGGGCTTTAGTGGTTTGTGCACAAGACACATTGAGCTTGAAGTGTTCATGTGGGCATTGCAAGTTCTTATCAAGTGTGCAACATTTCCAGATTCTTCCCGCTTTAAATAAAATGGCAAAATGCCAAATAAAAAACATGGATATAATATATAGGTATGCACAATATCAATCAGACAATATTGGATACATACTTTATCCAATAATAAATCACTTCTGAAGGATCATGTGACACTGAAGACTGGAGTAATGATGCTGAAAATTCAGCTTTGATCACAGGAATAAATTACATGTTATTATATATCCACATAGAAAACAGCCATTTTAATTTAATATTTCACAATATTGCTCTTTTACTGTATTTTTGGATCAAATAAATGCAGTCTTTTGTGCGCATAAGATCTTACCAACCCTAAACTTTGTAATTGTAGTGCAAGTTCAAATTTAATATTACACTTATAATTTAATAACACTGTTAAATAAATGTTTTAGTTGTTATAGCTCATAGTTGTCAGTTATATTGTTTTAATGGTCGAAATTAATTTGTATAGACTTTTTTTTTAGTAATCGGAAAATAGTTGTCGACTAGAATTTTAATATCAATGCATCCCTCATAATAAACTATCTTTGTGTGTTTTCTGACATGTTTTGCAATGTCTTCAGAATCCTGATGCCACTAAAGCTAAACTGATCTCACGCATGGCCAAAATGGGCCAGCCAATGCTGCCCTTCATCGCGGGCTCATCCTCGTCTCCCTCACAGCCAGACTCCAGCGACTCCGAACTCGAGGCAAGACTGAGCGTTTCATTATAACGCTTTTACACCGTCTTCTATTCAGATACAGCACAGTGTCGAACGAAAAATATCTGTGTTTTGCCTTAACCTTCATCCTTCCCTCCTTCCTTCCCTCGTGGGTCAAAATGACCCGAAGCCCTAAAATTTTCTTTTTTTTCTCCATAAAGCTTATTATATTTAATTTTTACTATTTTATAATGCAATTTTTAGGCGATTTAAAACAATAATATATATATTTACCGGTAATTTACCTTTAAATGACTAGATTTGGTCAATAAATAAATAAATAGTAATTTAGTAATTTAAAGGGATAGTTCACCCAAAAATTAAAATTCTGTCATCATTTTGTTGTTTCTGTCATTTACTCACCCTTAAGTTGTTTCAAACCTGTATGAGTTTCTTTCTTCTGTTGAACACAAAAGAAGATATTTAGAAGAATGTTGGTGACCAGACAGTTGCTGGACCCCATTGACTTCCATAGTATCTTTTTTTCCTACTATGGAAGTCAATGGCGGCCATCAACTGTCTTGCGCATTCCTCACATTCGTTCAACTTAAATTCAAGATAGCTCATGCATAACCCTTTTAATTGTGTGTCTTTGTTGACCTCTTGTGGGAAAGAAATAATATAACATGATATTTCATGACTCTTGCCACTAGATGGCCATATAGCTCTATATGGAGGAACGAGCTGTTCCGCTGGGTCCTAAAGTCAGTTCTTCAGTATTCAGATACACATGAAGACATTATAAAATAATGTTTTGGTAAATGTTTAGCACTTTCAGTTTGAATTTTGAGCATTTTTAGGTTTTTCTATGTGTACTGAAGCATTCCTCGCATTACATTCATTCCTAAGAGGGTCAAATTGACCCGAGAGTTACTTGTTACTTTTTTTAAATTTCAACCACAAAACTCCTCGATTCCATTCAAAAAAAATTTGTGTATTCGTGGTTCAAGTGTGACAAAAGTCCTGGGGTCTTGTACCCCTCCAATGAACACTAAAATATTTTCCGGGTGAGATGAGCACCAAAGTGACTCGAGGGAAGAATGAAGGTTAATAACGATATAAAGTATAAATGTGAGAGATGCATACGAAGGTTTACAGATGATCCTGTTCCTGTCGTAGGACCCGAGTGTGTCGAGACGCAGGGAACGCAACAGTGCACCGTCACCACAGCCCGTTCACATCACCTCCGCCCCCCCGCCGGCAGTGCAGGGTAACACATCATACTCTTATGAAGACCAGTGGGTAATGCTCAGTTATATGATGTTACACTGTCCTGTGTGCTCTTTCCATTCCAGCCACGGCCCTGTTACCCGTTACGATGGCAACAGCCAATCCTCAGCCCATGATGCCGGGAGTCGTGCATGCCTTTCAGGTCGGGAATTCACTATTGCTGTGTAACTTATTTTTTTTATATATATATATTTATAACGCATACAGAATATTTTGCAATAAAAGAAAGAAAACGTATTAGACTACTATTGCCCCTCTAACCTTCCCCCTTCCCACCCCATTGCACTACGGGACTTTGATAGATACATAATCAAGCACGACTCTCTTAAACACGACTTTATTCTCGATATTTAATGAGTTTATTCTCAAGATTGTATTTCAACTTTTTTCTCTCAATTTAACGAGTTTAATCTCGCATTATAATGACTTTAATCTCGAGATGTTTTTTATTATTTTATTATTGCTTGGCCCTAATCCTCTTCCGTACAAACATTCTTCATACAGTGACTACCAGTAAAATGTATTAAAATTTGGGACCAAAAATGATTCAGACACTTTGAGCTGATCGTGTTTTGCTGAAGTGTTTTTTCTTTAGTTGCTAATGCTCTTTTTACACACAGACTGAACAAAATGAAGCATTGCTTGGTCACTGGTTGAGCTAAACTGGTATTATCTAATTGAGTAGTTAAATTTACCAGCTGACAGATATTGAACACAATTCATGTGTGAGACAGTCTAACAGAAGGACGGACAAAACCAGTCAAATATCAACTGAGTTCATAACTCTTGTCATATTTTATAACCATTTTCTAAACTGTAGCTGTGAGAAATGTTGAAGGTGTCTGAATAAATTTTGGTTTGACTGTATATTTAGTTATGATACATGTATTAAATCTGTTGACTGTCTTCCTCTCTGCAGCCTGTGAGCCAGATGTACCCCACACAAACGGTGCCTTACCAAGGTAAAGATCACTACAAAATCTGTACAAAACCTACAACATCTCACGACTTATTTATCAGCTCGAGATGTCAATACTAAGGTTGGGATTTTTAAATGACGCCTGTCTCTTTAAGGAACTAGTGATGTCACATCCTTCTTGATGACAGAGGCTCGACAACACAACACTGAAATCCGATTGGCTGTTGGAAAAGTGGCAGACAAAATGGACGTCTTGTCCTCAAAGGTTGGTATTTAATTAGCAGAAATTTGTAAGTAACTAAATTTGACACTTGAACAACCTTTTGAGAAATCGCTCCACTTTTTCAGATCGATAACCTACAAAAGCAAGGCAGCGTTTCGTTGGGCTTGTCGAACGTGTCGATGGAAACCGCCATGATCATGCACAACATTCAGAGAATCATACAGGTAACTTGCAGTGATTGGTCAATCAAAGCTTCTCTGGCAGTTCTCAGTACTCAATGAAGCCATGTTTCATTTATCCAGGAGAATGAGTGTCTGAAGAAAGAGGTGTTTGAGAAAAGCTCACGTATTGAGGAACAGAACCGCAAGATCAGCGAGCTCATCAATCAGAACCAGAGGTCAGAGGTCTCACAGTATATTTGCCATCTTCCCTTTTTGTATTATATTTTCTAATATAATCCATCCTTCATTAAAGCAATGTTCTGGTTCAAAAATAGGGCTGCACAATATGTTCCTTACAAAAACTGTAACATAAGTCAAAATATCAATGACCTCATTTTTATAGGGTCATATTTAAATATTGCTGACTGAGTTGGGACTCTACTCTTATTAAAATTAGTCTTCCATAGTATCATACATTTGTATATCATGATAACCACAAGTAAAACCACGCATGGCACGACATTACCATGGTAAAACTATTGATTCTACGGTATTTCTTCTCACATTTAGAAAGAATACAAATGCACAAAAACTGCTATAGTCTTAAAGGAACACGCCGACTTTTTGTGACTTTAGTTATTCACCGTATCCCCCAGAGTTAGATAAGTCCATATCCTTCTCATCTCCGTGTGTGCCGTAACTCTGTTTGACGCACCCACCGCTAGCCTAGCTTAGCACAAAGACTGGAGGTAAATGGCTCCAGCTAGCATACTGCTCCCAATAAGTGACAAAATAACGCCAACATTTTCCTCTTTACATGTTGTGATTTGTTACAAATAACAAGGTCACATGAGACACAGCCATCTTCTAACTAGGGGTACAACGGATCGAAAAACTCACGGTTCGGATCGTTTCTCGGATCAGAGTCACGGATCGGATCATTTTTCGGATCAGCAAAAAAAAAAAAAAAAAAAAAAGACAAGACAAATAAACATAAGTTTTGTCTCTTTGTTTATTAACACTTTTGAATTATTAAATTAAAATATATAAAATCAACTTAAAGTGCACAAGGCAAGGCATAATAGTAGGTGCGCGACGGGATGTTGTTACGCGGCTCAAGCACTTTCAGCATGTGTTTAAAGCCCTCGTTTTACACAACCGAATATGGCCTCATATCTGCAGCTATAAACACACCGATAGCGTTTGTGATGGCTTTAGCCCGGTCTGATTGTGCAACAAGGGGCTGCTTTAATGCCGCGGTGATAAGCGGTTGTTGTGCAGCCTTCGTTTTCACTCCCGTCAGTGAAACACCGGCGTGATGTCGCTTCAAATGCGTGGCCATGCTTGATGTGTTTCCACTGTCATATGGCTTTCTTGTGCCACAGTTCCACGGGGCATTCAAGCTCCTCCGTTCCTCCGCTCGCCATGACCGCGCTGTGTGTGGACTGAACATGCGCGCAACTTTTTTTTTTTCACAAATCAATCCGCGGATCACTTGTGTGCCGAACCGAAGATATTGATCCGAACGGATCACGGATCAATGATGATCCGTTGCACCCCTACTTCTAACTGTATACACACTGGGAACTATATTCTCAGAAGGCGAAGCACTGCTACTTCTGCGCAGGGCCGGATTAACCATTAGGGCAACTGGGCACTTGCCCAGGGGCCTCAGGACATCTAAGGGGCCCTGGGCCTCGTCAAATATTATGTTAGATTAGGGGTGTGCGATATCACGATTTTTGATCGTGGACGATTAAAATGTCTCCACGATCTGCTTTTGAAGAAATATCGTATTCTCAGAAGGCGAAGCACTGCTACTTGGGCGGAGTGATTAGCGCAACACTCTGAGCAAACACTCAGGCATGGCAAGCAAATCACTCCACAGAACATCCAGACATCACTACTGGCCAATACGTATCGTGCAGCCTTAGAAGTTATTTAGTCAAACTCGCAAAGTTTACTGATGTTGTTACCCGCTCTTTTGTCATGGCTGTACTTTGTATTGTCTTTTCTGCCCTGTGTGTGTATTTGTGTTCGTGCTTTCCCCTACAGGTGCGCTGCGGAGCTGTGTGGTAATCAGGTGTATTGGGTGCACAGGTGTGCCTATCGATAAGAGCTTCCTGGTTGGCGTCCTCTGCGAGCGTTCCTTCTTATCACACCGATCCCTGGCCAGGACCGACGAGTTGATCTAGTCGACGCCTTTCAATCTCTAAACGCTGTTGCTCTATTAAATTGTTGCCGGCTTTCCTCCAACTGTTGCTCCATTTGTACCGTGTCACAATCCAAGCGACACTTCTCAGTATCCCGTTGTATCAGCAACAACTCTTTCTGCTGCTCAAATGAAAGAGTGCTTAAAGCAGACAACGGAAGTATAGTTGGAATAGGCGTACCTAAGGCAGGCAACGCGGGTCCCGAGTCAACCAAAAATAACAAGCAAAAATAAAAAACCTACGTGTCCAAAGACACGTACTAATCCTACCCGGAAGGTTTGTTCTCCAAATACTCCCAACACATTAATGTTATAGAGCCTAACAACTAATGGAGCGTTCCAACTATACCAATTTACAAATAGGCGGACAATACAAACGTACTCCATTCCACTATCCTACCTTATCCTCCTTCAAAGACACTTTTTTTTTTTCTAAATCATTCGCACAAATTCAAAGACAAATCTAGTTCGATGAGCCCCCAATTGTTACGCCCTTATTAGGGAGCAACAATGAAGGAGGAGGAAGCGTTCTCGGCGGTTACAATACTCTCTTTATTGGCACATTCCTCACATCAAAGTCTATCTCCAAACTCTACTAATACGCCGCAACGCCGATCAACACGTCGGTCCTGGCCAGGGATCGGTGTGATAAGAAGGAACGCTCACAGAGGACGCCAACCAGGAAGCTCTTATCGATAGGCACACCTGTGCACCGGTGCACCCAATACACCTGATTACCACACCGCAGCGCACCTGTAGGGGGAAAGCACAAACACACACACACGGCAGAAAAGACAATACAAAGTACAGCCGTGACACACGGTCTATAGAAATGTCAAAATAACACGGTGTGCTTTGACTCAAGGGGAGTTTGTGCTTGTGTAGATACGTGGAGCAGAGTAACCTGATGATGGAGCAGAGAACCGACTCTCTGAAGAACAGCAGTGAACAGAACCAGACCCGATTACTGCAGGCCGAACAAGACAAGGTAACACTATAACCCATCACACACACACACACACACACACACACACACACACACACACTCTTGCTCTTCATAGGCAGCAACTCCACATGGCATTCAGATAGCGCTAATGATGTGATACTCTAATATGCTTCAATTCTTTCTTTTTTTTCTTTCTTTCTTTCTTTTTTTTTCTTTCTTTCTTTCTTTTTTGCTTTCTGTCTTTCTTTCTTTCTTTCTTTCTTTCTTTCTTTCTTTCTTTCTTTCTTTCTTTCTTTTTTGCTTTCTGTCTTTTTCTTTTGTTACTTCCCTGAACTTGAACTTTGTTACGTCACTGAAGTGCTGAAGTACTACTCATACAGGTCGCTTTATTTTTTGAAACGCAGCTGTTTTACTTGGTCACAACAATCATACTGAAAATACATTTGAGTGTGTTGAAAGTTATAAAGTTACTCTGTGCGTTCGCTCGGTGACCGGTATGAGACATTTGTTGCGTACCTCAGTAAGCTAGATTGATATTAGAATATCATAATAAAAAAGCTGGATGACTTGTGTTGATTAATGGCATGCGATTCATTTTAAAACATTGAATGGTAGAGAAAATGCTCTTTCTGATTTTAGAATAGTGTTGTCTCTGAAGCAACTCGTGGTAATGTTACTCACGGGAACAAGGGATTAATAAAAGTCAACAAAATATATTAACTTAAAAATGTATTTAAATATTTTTTATAAAAAATTAAATTATAATTTCTAAATCTTTTTATACACTCTCCACTAACATTACAGAAAAATCTGATGACTTTAATGCTCTGCCATGACGCATGATGCTTGACGTCGACGTGATGGCCTATAGAGGGCGCAACAGGATAAGAAATCTTTGAGGTCCACTTTTACACTTTGTTCTGTACAGTTAAAGTGAAAAATAAATGTATACTCGGAGAGCGCTCCACAAGATATGTTTGATTTAACATCTGGATGCTCAAAATCAGTCAGGTGAATGCACATTTTAAACCGCTTATTGCACGCGTAAGTTAATCTGCATTTGTTGCCAACAATGTTCTGTGATTTATCAATAAAATAGCTTAGAAACTTAAAAGTTCTAGCATACATTTATTAGCATATATTTCTTAGTAACTAAAACCCACAGCTTCACTATTAGTAGAGAGATGCTGCCAGAATTAATTCACACGCAATCGTTCTCTCACTAATGCATTCATATATTGCCTTCGTATAATGCATTCATAAATGTAATCTTTATCTGTATCTGATTTAGAACGTGCAGAAATCTGTGAGAAATATAAAGACCCAAAGACAAAAAAACAGATAAAAATAAGTTGTTATAGGAGCAAAAGTCCAGCTGGACAGCACTGTGTCATATTAACATATCTGTGTTTGAGTCTCAGCTCGAGGTTCAGGCTTATTTGTTCATTAATGACGTCATTAGCGACCAGTCGACTCGACTTGAATCACATAAATGTTGACTTTAAAAAACTTCAACCCCTAGTACATACTGCAATGACAACTCTTAAATATCTCTACTGTTAACACTATTTCCTTCTAAGCCATGTATCTCTGCTCTGATTGCTTAATTAACGCTTCTCTGATTGGCTGAGAGCCTTTAGCGGTGACTGCTCTCTTTTCCCAGCATGCACTGCCGCTGGAATTGAGCTGGGATCAGGTGAGCAAAAGCGCTGTCCCGCTTTTCATCCATTTCTTCATAGTCTTCACACACTCTTTCCCATTGTTTGTGTTAAATGAAGCATTTTCCATTTTCTCTTTTCACTCTTTGTTTGAACAGGTACCACTCACTCACTAACCAATCAGCATTCAGCTCTCAGCAGGGGTGGATACTTCTAACCACCCTTGCTTTCATTTCCTTGTATCGTTTATTTGTCTTTCCATTTATAGTCCCTTCATCATTTCATCTGCTGTAACATCAGTTGATCAGTGATTTAAAGGGGTAGTTCACCAAAAAAAATGTAAATTAGCCCATGATTTACTCACCCGCAAGTCATCCTAGGTGTATATGAGTTTCTTCTCTCAGACGAATACAATCTGAGTTATATTAAAGGGGTGGTTGATTATGATTTCACTTTTCTAACTGTAGTTAGTGTGTAATGTTGCAGTTTGAGCATAAACAACATCTGCAAAGTTACAACGCTCAAAGTTCAAAGCAAAGCGACCCTAAAATTTACATAACCCCGCCCCCAGAACACGCAGTCCATGTTGAGAAGAGGAAGAGTTGTTGTAGTCGAGCACATTTGTGAGTCAGCTCAAACTTTAGCATCCATCTTTTCACGTGCAATAGAAAGTCCCTCTGTGTGCGTCTCACAACAGTTCCTATACGAGCGATTTATAGATTATCATGACAGAATATGCTAATTGAAGATAGTTAACTCCACATCAGCAACATAAATTCATCAACTAACCATTCAGAGACGTCCTGTTGCTTCTACATGTTGTCACTTCTTGAGTCTCTCCATCTTTGTCTGACTCCGTTTTAACATTAAAGGCAGAACAGTTTCTGTCATTTTAGTGTGTGTGCGTGAGGTAATCGCAGCTGCTAACACACACCAGCTGTTGTAGCTCCGCCCCCTGTGCCTGGAGCAGCAGCTCATTTGCATTTAAAGGGCCAGACACAAAACGGTGCGTTTTTGGTTACCCTCAAAAAGTGACCATGCTCTCAACTTTAACATGCTATGTAAGAAATATCTGTGGGGTATTTTAAGCAAAAACTTCACATACACACTCTGGGGACATCAGACACTTATTTTACATCTTGTGAAAAGCGCATTATACCACCCCTTTAAAAAATGTCCTAGCTCTTCCAAGCTTTATAATGGCATTGAACATGTATATTTCAAAGCGCATCCATTCATGATAAAAGTGCATCTATCCATCATAGAAGTGCATCTATCCATCATAGAAGTGCATCTATCCATCATAGAAGTGCATCTATCCATCATAGAAGTGCATCTATCCATCATAGAAGTGCATCTATCCATCATAGAAGTGCATCTATCCATCATAGAAGTGCATCTATCCATCATAGAAGTGCATCTATCCATCATAGAAGTGCATCTATCCATCATAGAAGTGCATCTATCCATCATAGAAGTGCATCTATCCATCATAGAAGTGCATCTATCCATCATAAAAGTGCATCTATCCATCATAGAAGTGCATCTATCCATCATAGAAGTGCATCTATCCATCATAAAAGTGCATCTATCCATCATAGAAGTGCATCTATCCATCATAGAAGTGCATCTATCCATCATAGAAGTGCATCTATCCATCATAAAAGTGCATCTATCCATCATAGAAGTGCATCTATCCATCATAAAAGTGCATCTATCCATCATAGAAGTGCATCTATTAGGGGTGTGCATTGGCACTGCCCTCACAATTCGATTCGATTACGATTCACCAGGTAACGATTCGATTCAATTCGATTCTACGATGCATTGCGATGCATCAAAATTCTACTGCACACAACAAGGCAAATTTTTCATCAGTCATGAGGCAATACAAGCAGTCATATATTGAACAACAGATTTTATTGGCTGCTATATGTGTGTATTATCACTACCATTATCACTGCTGTATCTTTGACATAAATGTCATTAAACAAAATAAAATTTAATGGTACAGGGTATTGTATATGGCATTTTCAAACCTGAAAAAGAAAACATAAATCACTGCTTTCTAGGGCTGTAATCTCCCAATCGATTAGTCGATTGTTGGTCGATACGTTCTGGCTTGACCAAAATTCTGATTGGTCGATTTTTTGCCGCGTTCATTTAATTCGTTTTGCCGCGTTCATTTCATTCGTTTTGCCGCGTTCATTTCATTCGTTTTGTGCGTTCATTTCATCAGTTTTGCCGCGTTCATTTCATTCGTTTTGCCGCGTTCATTTCATTCGTTTTGCCGCGTTCATTTCGTTTTGTGCGTTCATTTCATCAGTTTTGCCGCGTTCATTTCGCGCGTTCATTTCATCAGGTGGAAAGCAGCACTAATTGCTAATGGGGGTGTTTTCAGAGCACCCCTGTTTCACAGGTAACAGTCTGTCTTCAGAACACCCCCCTTGTTTTCACTTCTTTTGGATTATCCCAACCCACTGGAGAAGAGAGACAGTCAGATTGAAGAAAGTAGGCTACTAAGGTTTGCTGAATATTATTTATTTAATTGAGAGACCGTTCCTCTTCTACCATGTCAACAAAGACATCGGCAGCATTTTTTTTTAGAAGACGGGAACATATTATTGGAGCCCAATGCGCGCACTCGCGCAGTGCCACTGTTTGTATTAGTTTTGAGCCTATGCTTTATTTTTCAGTTATTCACTTTATTTCGTTTTTGCTCTTGATCTGGTTTGTTTAATAAATATCATTTTTTTTATTAAAATGGACATGCCTTTTGTGTTTAAGAGTAAAGCTTTAAGTTAATAATAGTCTATTCGTGTCTCAGCCGCGAAGCTGCGCTCCTGTGTTCAGCCTCGTCTTGTTAAGTTTCCCATTAACTTCGTAGAATCGAAATGTGCCCAGATGTCCGCTTTTCCAAGCTTTGGGTGCGTTTTTAATTACTCGTCTATCGCGGTCGTCTCCCTCCGCCTCAGCCGTCTTGATTGTTGTTGTTGTTATGCCAACGGAAGTAATAAACTTCACAACTTTATTGTCCAACTCAAGGCCAGAAAATAAACAGTGACATAATCGATTATGGCACTTTGCCGCATCGATGCTGAATCGTGCATATCCCGCATTGCGATGCATCGCCGAATCGATTATTGTTGACACCACTAGCATCTATCCATCATAGAAGTGCATCTATCCATCATAGAAGTGCATCTATCCATCATAAAAGTGCATCTATCCATCATAGAAGTGCATCTATCCATCATAAAAGTGCATCTATCCATCATAGAAGTGCATCTATCCATCATAAAAGTGCATCTATCCATCATAGAAATGCATCTATCCATCATAAAAGTGCATCTATCCATCATAAAAGGGCATCTATCCATCATAAAAGTGCATCTATCCATCATAGAAATGCATCTATCCATCATAAAAGTGCATCTATCCATCATAAAAGTGTTCCACAGGCTCTGGGGGGATAATAAAGGCCTTCTGAAGCAAAGCGGTGCGTTCGTGTAAGAAAAATATTCATATTTAAAACTTTATCGACTAAAATAACTAGCTTCCGGCAGACGGAAGTCGACTTGCGCCAAAAGAGTAACACGTGACGATGTAGGAGTAGCGAAAGCTGTGACGCCTCTCGCGGTTCAAACAAACAGGGCTGTGCAACAAACTCAAGCTCCTCCCACATTTCTCTTTTAAAAAATTCCTTTTAGATTTCTAATTCGTGACTGGTGTTTTGTTTTTCCTCTATCCTCTGCGCTTCGTCATTACGTTATTTTAGTCGAAAAAGTTTTAAATATGGATATTTTTATTACAGAAGGCCTTTATTAACCCCCCCGGAGCAGTGTGGAGCACTTTTATCATGGATGGATGCATTTTGATGGACTTCCAAAAAAAATGACCCATTCACTGCCATTATAAAGCTGGGAAGAGCCAGGACACTTTTTAATATGACTCCGATTGTGTTCGTCTGAAAGAAGAAAGTCATTTACACCTAGGATGAGTAAATCATGGGCTAATTTTTTTTTTTGATGAACTAACCCTATGAGCTGTTTTATGTGGTCTCTCTGGAAGGCGCGCTTGAGCGAGGAGTTGGCGTCCTCCACGGCGCGCGTGTCTGAGCTTCAGCTGGACTTGAGCTCGCAGCAGCAGAAGATCACGGCTCTGCAGACCAAACTCAGCGCCGCCCTGCTGGACGCTCAGCAGCACAACACACACACCACAGCGCTGGAGGCGCAGATGCTGGGTGAGCCGCTCGTCTCATAGCCGTGACTGAAACACTGTTGTTCACTGAAAGCACATGGCTGACAGTGTCCTTTAGTGATGGAAGTCTGATTATTTTCCGTGAACTGGTTCTTTCAGACAATTTCTTTTAATAAGTTTAGTTTCAGTTTAGTTTGTGCCAACCCTGGGTTTTAGGCATCATGAAAGTGAAAGCGATGTTCATCGCCTAAACTTGCGCTCCAGGGCAGTAAGAAATCTCAAACGAAACTGGACCAATCAGCTGTGAGCAAAGTGTCACATTTAATGCAGTTAATGCAGCTGTCTGTCATTAAAGTTAATCAAAGAACAGAAGACAAAGAGAAAATCACTCACTGTTCTTGACAGATTAATCCTTATTAAAGCTACAAAAGTTATTCAGTTTAATTTATGCAGTGAAGACTGAAGTATTTAATAAATATTAAATTTCTGTATGTTCTCTACCTGTCAAAAGAAATGAGATTAATCGATTAAAACAATTTAAATTAATTAAAGGCACTAATACTTATATAAAGATAATAATATAAATAAGCTTTAGAATCAATAGTATATAGATTTTTACTTTGTGACATTTTCAATTAAGCATATTGTCATTGATATAATACAGTGCTATGCATAAGTTTAGACACCCATGCTAAAGTTGACTAAAAAGAGGAATAAAAAATCATCTTTTGGAAATTGAACTTAATGCCTTAATTAAAAAAAATAGGAAAAATCCAACCTTTAAGGACACCAATTTTCTTTGTGAATGAATAATGTATCGTAAATAAATACATTTTCTTCCTTAAAATACAGGGTGCATAAGTTTGGACAACCCTATGTTAAATTTCCATAGAGGCAGGCAGATTTTTATTTTTTAAGGCCAGTTATTTCATGGATCCAGGATACTCTGCATCCTGATAAAGTTCCCTTGGCCTCTGGAATTAAAATATCCCCACATCATCACATACCCTTCACCATACCTGGAGATTGGCATGGAGTACTTTCCATAAGATCATCTCTCAATGCAAATCAAACCAGCTGTTATGCTAACTGAAATAAAACCATGCCAATCTCCAGGTATGGTGAAGGATATGTGATGATGTGGGGCTATTTTAATTCCAGAGGCCAAGGGAACTTTATCAGGATCATAGTATCCTGGATCCATGAAGTAACTGGCCTTTAAAAATAAAAATCTGCCTGGCTCTATGGGAATTTAACATAGTGGTGTCCAAACTTATGCACCCTGTATTTTAAAGAAGAAAATTTATTTATTTACGATACATTATTCATTCACAAAGAAAATTGTTGTCCTTAAAGGTTGGATTTTTCCTATTTTTTTAAATTAAGGCATTAAGTTCAATTTCCAAAAGATGATTTTTTATTCCTCTTTTTAGTCAACTTTAGCATGGGTGTCTAAACTTATGCATAGCACTGTAAATGCAAATGTTTTATGAGTTTTGCAATTCTCATTCGCAAATGTAATTCTTATTATTGTAATACTGTATTTCTCAACTGCATTTCTGTAAAATTGCAGTGATTTAAATTTTTTTTTTAAACAAAGGCAGTAAAACCAATATTATCATTATGTATAAATAGTTTACTATTTAAACAGTATATAATTGTGTTTTTGTCTGCTTTACAATAATAATGTGAATTTGAGATTAAATATTGTTGCTTAATTGTCATGAAAATGTCACACAGTGCCAAATATTGTCATGTTTAGGCAATTTTATATAATTGATTTGTTATTTTGTGAAATATAACAAGGACATATTCTTTTGTGTTTTGTTTTGGCACCATTTTTGTGTGTGTGTGTGTGTGTTTCAGAGCTGAGGGAGACAGCAGAAAGAGTGCAGGGTCAATACAAGATGGAGAAGCAGAAACGTAAGGAACTGGAGCTCAAACTCAACAACACAGAGGAAGAGCTGCAGGACATGAAGACCGAGAAGGACAGTCTGGAGCGAGTGAGTTAATGACTCTTCTGTCTGTGTGTGTGTGTGTGTGTGTGTGTGTGTGTGAGTGTGACTGAAGGACTGAATCCTCATCTGGATAATGTGTGTGTTCAGACTCTGTCAGAGCGGAAGCGTAAGTGGCAGGCCGAGAGACAGCGCTGTGATGAAGAGCTGGAAGAGGTGAGGAGAGCGAGCCAGCAGGAGATGGACAGTCTCAGGAGCCAGTTACGCAAGGCCAGAAGCAGCACTGACCACGCAGCAGCAGAACAGGTACGTGTGTGTGTGTGTGTGTGTGTGTGTGTGTTTGCATGCTTAATGACAAGAAGAGATCCATGCTGCCAATCAGAATCAATAGGGGCTTTCGCACCGGGTAGTTCTAGGAACGAGCCACCAGGGTGTTTCCCAGAGAACTAATGGTTCCCTAAGGAAAGTTTTCCTGGATGCGTTCGCACCGTCTGTAGGAACTCTGACATAACGTAGAGGAGCTTGTTGTTGGGACTTTTATTTTGACAGCACTGAGAACGCCTGAGCTCACAGTGCTCACATTCTCTGTGTTCATTAGTTTACGATCTGTCTAACAGTTCTGTCTAATGTGATATTGTGATAGAACTGTTATACATAGAAAGTAGACAGTAATGAAGTTATTAGCGTATGTTGTGTGGTTGATGTCCAGTGTTGCTGGACGTGAACTAATCCACCTAATTAGAACTATCCAAGCGGAACTATCCGTGACGTTTGTGAACTCTGATTGGCCGAACGCACCCGCCATTTAAAAAAACGCTGTGTAAACACACCGATTATAGCCTATATATTTACTCCACAAACTAACTCTACGAACATGTAAAACAGTGATAGATGAGCCTCTTAACCTTTACACTGAGGAGAAAACCCAACGCGACTTTGAGGAGACCAAGAGAAACATGATTATGTATTTCTGCTCAGCAACCAGACGGAAAACGCTAATAACTTCATTACTGTCTACTTTCTATGTATAACAGTTCTATCTACAGTAATATCGTATTAGACAGAACTGTTAGACAGACTGTAAACTAATGAACACAGAGAATGTGAGCACTGTGAGCTCAGGCGTTCTCAGTGCTGTCAAAATAAAAGTCCCAACAACAAGCGTGTCTTACGTCACGTCAGAGTTCCTACAGACGGTGCGAACGCATCCAGGAAAACTTTCCTTAGGGAACCATTAGTTCTCTGGGAAACACCCTGGTGGCTCTAGAACTACCCGGTGCGAAAGCCCCTATTCTTAACAGTAACCGGTGTATAATTGAGAGTTTTTGACACTGTGTGTGCGTGTGTGTGTGTGTGTGTGCAGCTGTCTCAGTTGCAGGCGGATCTGGAGCAGGAGTGGCAGGTGAAGTGTGATCAGACTCTGGCAGCGGCACGAGAACAACACAGGAGAGAGACGACTGAACTCACTGAACACAGAGACACACTGCAGCTCAAACTCACACAGCTGCAGGAGAAGGTACACACACACACACACACACACACACACACACACACACACACACACACACACACACACACACACACACACACAGAGGAGAGAGATGACTGAACTCACTGAACACAGAGACACACTGCAGCTCAAACTCACACAGCTGCAGGAGAAGGTACACACACACACACACACACACACACACACACACACACACACAGAGGAGAGAGACGACTGAACTCACTGAACACAGAGACACACTGCAGCTCAAACTCACACAGCTGCAGGAGAAGGTACACACACACACACACACACACACACACACACACACACACAGGAGAGAGACGACTGAACTCACTGAACACAGAGACACACTGCAGCTCAAACTCACACAGCTGCAGGAGAAGGTACACACACACACACACACACACACACACACACACACAGGAGAGAGACGACTGAACTCACTGAACACAGAGACACACTGCAGCTCAAACTCACACAGCTGCAGGAGAAGGTACACACACACACACACACACACACACACACACACACACACACACACACACACACACACACACACACACACACACACACACACACAGAGGAGAGAGATGACTGAACTCACTGAACACAGAGACACACTGCAGCTCAAACTCACACAGCTGCAGGAGAAGGTACACACACACACACACACACACACACACACACACACACACACACACACACACACACACACACACACACACACACACACAGAGGAGAGAGATGACTGAACTCACTGAACACAGAGACACACTGCAGCTCAAACTCACACAGCTGCAGGAGAAGGTACACACACACACACACACACACACACACACACACACACACAGAGGAGAGAGATGACTGAACTCACTGAACACAGAGACACACTGCAGCTCAAACTCACACAGCTGCAGGAGAAGGTACACACACACACACACACACACACACACACACACACACACACACACACACACACACACACACACACACACACAGCAACAGTGACTTCCTCAGCAATCCACATCTGATTAGAATACTTTAAACTCTCTCACATGGCAAAATAATAGCATTTTGTCGAACAGACAATCCCTGAACTAATCCACCTAACACTGCTGCATCTCCTCTGTGTAGCTGAACACACTCCGCCAGTCCCGGGACTCCGAGGAGCAGCGCTCGCTGCAGCAGGATCAGGGAGAGGAGCTGCAGGCCTGGAGACAGAAGGTCAACACCGACCTCTTCATGCACTCATTTATACATCCCTCTTTCTCTGGTGTATCTGATGATTGTGCTGTGATTGGCTAACCTCTTCGCAGAGCCTTCAGCACTGATTCATAGATTGTGTGTTTGCTATCAGGCACAGTATAGTTCATTCTTCAGTAACACACACACACACTTCAGTAACAGCCTGCATTACATTGTGACGGCCGAGTGTTTAATCTCATAAGATTAGGGAAGATCCTGGACTCTATCATACACACGACACAAGTGTTTTTGCTAGTTTCAGCCTGACGCAGTTTTCATTTTCATGTCCTGCGCCGCGTTATTTAAATAGCAAATGCATCTGTGCACCCATCAGCGGCTGGTCTGAATACGAGGTGTGTGTTCAGGCGCATTGTTGGCGCGTTGCTGCTATTTTGAGGAACTGAAGTAGACTGAGCCATTGACCAACTGAACCTGCTCTAAAGTCAACGGCGCAGTATTTTATTATTATTTAAAGAGCGAGTTAGTAATGTGAGCCTATAGGCGGGTCCACAACGCTCGTGCGTACACTCTGCTTATCTCTTACACACACACACACACACACTGCTTATTACACACACAGGGCAAAGCACTTAAACATGGCAAATATTACAAATAAAAGGATTACAATGTAAAAGATTATTATTGTGCACATAAAGATATGGTGTAATCCGGCTTGTCCCGTAGATGGTCTCGCTTTAAACACACACACACACACACACACACACACACACACACACACGAGCAGATCTGTTTTCTTGCTAGAGAAGCGTTCAGTTTTTCTGCTTGCAAATCCTTCAATGTAAATAGTGAATGCGCCAGGGCGCGAGCACAACTGGCTTTTAAAGGGAATGGGAGAAGAGACTCTGATTGGTTTATTGCACGTTACGCCCAAAACACACCGATTACTCATTAAGAGAATAGATATGAAGTGAAATATGTGCCTTAATTAAACAAACAAATCCAGCATTTTGCAAACAAACTCAATCTGCTTTGCAAAGGAAAAATCGACTCGCACACAAACAGAGCAATGTTCAAATATAAAGGTCAATTTGAGCGAAAACGCAGTGGAGTAACCAATATTGTTTTATAAATAAATGAGAGAGATAATATTTCACAAATAAATACAAACCATCCTACAAAAATTGCATGTAACCTTTAAACAAATACCAAATCTAGTGCATACAAATGCATATCTGTCTGTTACGATTGTGAGACACGTGGCTTTTTATGAGATCTCTCGGCTCGAGTTTCTCACAAATGCAGTGGAGTAACTTCCTCTTCTAAAACAGCAGATGGCGCTAAAATAGGGGATTAATTTAGCCCTAGTCTCCCGGCAGAAACACTGATTTGAAACGTGCTGGCCTTTGCCTACAGCTGAGGAAAAATATACTTTATGTATAATTAATAAACATCTTGAGGTTTTATTTTGCAAAATGTTTATTACATATCTAGACAGAAATCCACATTAGCACAGGGCATCACTACAGGTGAGATTGTGCATTATTCACCTGCAGTAAGTAAAGCCTGGTTGTAGCCATGAGGTCTAGATCTCTGTGTTTTTCAGAGGTGTGTATAATAAAGATTGTGAAATTATTGCCTAATATAGTATTAACTCGACTTTAGTGCTGCAAGGATATTCCATAGCATCAAGATAACTTGTTGATGGTCATAAAGTCAAGTCATCTTCATAAACTTTTGACTAATTTCACCATTTTGAATTGAAAATAGGCCAATACAGTTTACGTAACATTCATGTGTGAAGTTCACTCTCTCTAGGATAGGGGAATCTAAGTTGAAAGCTCTGCCATCATATGTTGCTTTTTTTTTTTATTCTACATTGGACAGTGCGAAATTACTAAATTAGTGATCCCCAATTTTAGCGCCATCTGCTGTTTTAGAAGAGGAAGTTACTCCACTGCATTTGTGAGAAAATCGAGCCGAGAGATCTCATAAAAAGCCACGTGTCTCACAATCGTAACAGACAGATATGCATTTGTATGCACTAGATTTGGTATTTGTTCAAAGGTTACATGCAATTGTTGTAGGATGGTTTGTATTTATTTGTAAAATATTATCGATCTCATTTATTTATATTTGTAAAACACAATATTGGTTCCTCCACTGCGTTTTCGCTCAAATTGACCTTTGTATTTGAACATTGCTCTCTGTTTGTGAGTCGAGTTTTACTTTGCAAAGCAGATCGAGTTTGTTTGCAAAATGCTGGATTTTGTTTGTTTAATTATGGCACATTATTCGCTCCATAAATAGAGACCATTTCTCCCGTCGTTAAACGAGCAAAAGTGGATTCGGAAACACACCCTAAGTGCACTTGCGCCGTGCGCTTTAGACCATGTGCTCAGAGCGTTAAAATAGGACCCAGTGTTTCTCATGGCTGTACCCTGTAGTGAAGTGTTTGCTTGTGTGTGTGTGTGTGTGTGTCAGTGCTGTGCGCTGGAGGAGAGAGTGGCGCTGATGAAGACGCAGGAGGAGACGCGCGTCTCGGAGACGGAGAAGAAGACCGACACTGTAGAAGAGGTCAGCTTTATCATCTCCATCATACTGACACTCGTTATACAGCCTGTGCCTTATTATTATTATTATTATTATTATTATTACAGCACTGTGAACAAACGTCACACTTTACAATCAGGTTCATTTGTTAACATTAATTAATGATGAGTAATGATGCTGAAAATTCAGCTTTGATCACAGGAATAAATTACATTTTACTATATATTCACATAGAAAACAGCGGTTTTAAATTGTAATAATATTTCACAATATTACTGTTTTTACTATTTTTCTGATCAAATAAATTCAGCCTTGGTGAGCAGAAGAGACCATTAAAACATTTGAACGACTGGAGCGACAACTTACATTGTAGCAAAATATTGGCAAAATACATCAAATAAATCTGATGAACTCAAGAAAATTATTTTGTTTTGGATAAGTAATTGTGTGATTATATTGGGTATTATAATTGTAAATTTATAATAATATATTACTGATGTAATATTTACATATAGTACATTTAATTTAATATTCAACAATATTATTGATCTCCTGCATTGACACATTATATGAGAACTGAACTGAGCTGGACGATGACATCACGGTTTACGTAAATGAACTAAATTAATAACTTTTTTACAACAGAAATTAATTTGTTTCATTATTTTCATGTTATCTCTGCAAAGCTGTTTTTAAATAATCTGTATTGTTAAAAGCATTATATAAATAAAGCTGACTTGACTTACTGTAATAGATGCACTGAATATTTTATCATAATATTTTAAAATAAGATAATCAAATGAAAATATCTTTAATTAAAATAACTTTTTTTTCAAAATATTTAAAGCATTTAAAGGTGGAAGTTTATTTATTTCAGTAATTCAACTTAAAAGATATTACAGCTTATGAAAAACTTTTCACAATATTCTAATTTTGAATTTGGGGTTTTCATAAGCTGTAAGCCATAATCATCAAAATTATAACAAATAAAGGCTTGAAATATCTCACTTTGCATGTAATGAGTCTATATAATATATTAGTTTCACCTTTTAAGCTGAATTACTGAAATTAATGAACTTTCAATCAGATTTTCACTTAGAAACAGATGATTGCTATATTAAAGGTAGGGTAGGTCAGAATTGTCTAAAAAAAACTTTTATTCAAATTTGTTTAGACTGTCTTTATATACCAATACATAATTAAAATGCAAGTACTCTGAAATAGAGCGTATAAAAAACTGAGTGACTCTAGTGTATTTAATCTTCAATAAACACAGCTCATTAATTCCATTCACTCCCACCTAAAAACGGGTGCGCGACTGCACGCACGTGGGCGGAGCCAGTAATAGCGGCGGTAGTCATGGCGACGGAGAGTGACAGTCGCGCAAGCCAATCACTTGTTTCGTCCCGGTAGGAATTAATGAGCTGTGTTTTTTGAAGATTAAATACACTAGAGTCACTCAATCTTTATACTCTCTTTTTCAAAGTACTCACATTTTAATTATGTATTGGTCTATAAAGACAGTTTAAGCCAATTTGAAAAAAAGGACAATTCTTACCTACACAACCTTTAATTAATAATAATAAACTACTTTCTTGTAGTGTCTGATATTACAGGTGAAACTGGAAAAATTAGAATATGGTACAAAAGTTCATTTATTTCAGTAATTCAACTTAAAAGGTGAAACTAATATATTATATAGACTCATTACACGCAAAGTGAGATATTTCAAACCTTTATTTGGTATAATTTTGATGATTATGGCGTACAGCTTATGAAAACCTTTTCACAATATTCTAATTTTGTGAAATTAGAATCTGAAATGATGTGAAAATCTGATTGAATGTGCACCTGTATGTTGGTTATAGACTCTCTCTGAGCGCCGCTGTGTTTGTCTGCAGGTGAAGCGCGTGATGAACGGAGTTTTCCAGTCTCTGCGGGGCGAGTTTGATCTGAACGAGACGTATGAAGGAAGTGCTGTTCTCCGAGTGCTGGTCAACACCATCAAGGTCAGGCTCTCAGTGCATCTCTGTGACTTCTGCTCAAAAAACTGCGGATAGAAAAAATGCCTCACGTGTTTTTTCCTCCAATGACAGAGCGTCACACTGCAGCTCCTCACTAAGAGCGAGAGATCGACACCTGAACACAGTGGAGAGGAGGAGAGAGAGAGCGATGCACGGCATATGAACGGGCAGAGAGAGGAAGAGAAGGAGACGGACGGAGATCCTGAAGATGGAGTGGAGGAGGAAGAACAGGAAAGAAAAGAGGTTTCAACAACAGAAGAGGAAGAGGAAGACGAAACGGTGGAAATCGAAAGTGAACAGGAAGTTGTCGAAGAGAGGAACGAAGAGAAAGTTGTGAAAGTGGAAGTTAATGTCAGCAACGACGCAGAACACAATGTGCAAGATCAGGACGGTGAAACCACACACGAAGAAGAGGCTGAACGTGACGTCACACCCACACAGGAAGTGACCTCAGAGCTGCCTGATGACATCACTCCACGGGAAGTGACCTCAGAGCTGCCTGATGACATCACTCCACAGGAAGTGGCCGCAGAGCTGCCTGATGACATCACTCCACAGGAAGTGGCCGCAGAGCTGCCTGATGACATCACTCCACAGGAACAGGAAGTGAGGGTAGTTGGTGGACTGACGCTCGGCGGGCCGCCCAAGAACCCGCCGCCGCCCCCTGGTGTTGTTCATGAGCACTGCAGCGTCACTCCTGCACACGTCACCGGGTAAGAACATCTTTAACCGCAGATTTGTTGCCTTGGTTGTTTTTAAAGAGAGTTCACACAAAAGTTTACTCGCCTTTATGCCGTTCTAGACCCTAGTGTTATTTTAGAGATAACTTGATGGACTTTCAAAAGCCGCGTTTCCACCGAAATTACCCGGAACGATTTGTCCCAGGAACTTTTTTTGCCCCAGACCGGTTGCTTTCTGCGTTTACACCGCGCTCTAAAGTACCGGGAAGATTATAACTGTGCCCGACGGCTCCTCCCAGTCTGCGACGGACAGTAATCAGTTTTGAGCGCCACATTTATAATAAGTATGGAGGAGATTCAAACTGTGCTGTAGTTGTTTGTGATGTATTGGTTTACTAACGAGGTAATTAACGGCAGAAAAGAGACGAGCACTGATACTAAAGCGTGTTCAGAAAGCTTGTAATGCTATAAAATTAGACGATGCGGACATTGACATTTTTAATATAACTCAGATTGTATTCGTCTGAAAGAAGAAAGTCATATACACCTAGGTTGGCTTCGGGGTAAAATCACAGGCTAATTTTCATTTTTGGGTGAAGTAACCCTTTAAAACTGCAGTGAACCAAAGACAGTCTCAAAAACACGGTTTGAAATCGCTGGTGTTTCTGACGTCACACACTACCTTGTAACCAATCAGATCAACGTGTGATCGTCAACCAGTGGATCTCTGAGCGAGTGAGTGAGTGGAGGCGGGGCTCATTTGCATATTCATAGAACCGCACATACTAAATGAGGCAAGAGTGTCGAGTTACATTCAAGATATTTTAAGCCATGAAGAAATTTTATGTCATTTTGGTGATCAAAGATGAGTTTTAAGTCACTAAAATGGACTATTTAAGACTGTGTTGAGGATACTTGACAAAACGATGTCTGAAGTGTGTGTGTGTGTGTGTGTGTGTGTGTGTGTGTGTGTGTGTGTGTGTGTGTGTGTGTGTGTGTGAGACACACAGACAGGAGATTCACAGACGCGCACGCCAGTGGCAATTCACTGTTCCCTTGTGTCTTATCGCATTTGCAAAGGATGACGGGCAAAAATAGATTTTTAAAGCGTAAAACTGAAAAATAATAATAATAGCTTGCATTAACATGTTAATTTAGACAGCCTAAATAAATAGTGTATAAAATGTTTTTATTGGTCTTAGTTCAGTATAATAACCCTGCTACTGTTGTTTCTATTGTTCTATTATTGCTATTATTTTAATGTTTCTTGAGGTATACTTATAATTTTAATAAAAATCAAATATATATATATGAGGAAAACGTTTATTTTAAATCATAATTCTGGCCCCCCGTCTGAAATTATCTCTTTTTTACGGCGCGGCTCCTTCAAGGCTTGTCACTAAACAGCCACTGTTCTGATTGGCTAACATCATTACATAGGAAACAGTGACTGAACGCCAGTGGGCGGGGCCTATGGTGCGATGATGTATAACTATTCGCCGACGTCTTGCTCTGGAGGCGGGAATATGCAAATGTATTCGCCCGTGTGACGTCACTGATCCCGCAATATCCAAGCAAGCTGTTTCTGGATCTCTAACGTGTGTAATAATGGATCATCTTCTCATATGAGAAAAGAGTGTGACGGTTATTAGATTTCACTGTATGTATTCCTGCGAATAATTGATATTTTGTGTTGACGTTTTATGATTGTTGGTAAACCTCAAAAATCAGTTCAACACTGTAAATGAACACATCACCCTCTTTAACTGTCACCGTAAGCATGTGCACAACTCATGTTTGTCCTCTGTCCCGCTTCGGTCTGCCTCTCGTCTCCTCTGTGCTCGTCCTGCTGTTCTCAGTCCGTCTGAGAGGCTAGAAGAGGAAAACGAAGAGGAGCCATTGTTCCAGAGTCCCGTCCCACACACACCTGCACCGGCAGTGGCTGATGAAGAGGAGGAGGAGCTGGTGAGCACACACACACACACTCACTCACTCACTCACTCACACACTCTTTCACTCACTCGCGCACACACACACTTTCACTCACTCGCGCGCGCGCACACACACACACACACACTCTTTCACTTACTCACTCACTCGCGCACACACACACTCACACACACACACACTCACACACACACACACTCACACTCACTTACTCATTCATTCACTCTCACACACACACACACACACACACACTCATTCACTCTCTCTCTATCACACACACTCACTCTCTCTGTCTCTCTCTCTCTCACACACACACACACACACACACACAACCTCACGCACACACACTCTCTCACTTGCGCGCACACACACACTCACACTCACTCACTCTCTCTCTCTCACACACATACACACACTCACTCACTCATTCACTCTCTCTCTCACTCACTTGCGCGCACACACACACACACACACACACACAATCACGCACTCACTTGCACACACACTCTCTCACTTGCACACACACTCTCTCTCTCACTCGCGCTGGCACACACACACTCACTCACTCGCGCGCACACACACACACACTCTCACTGACTCGCGCACACACACACTCAATCTCAATCACACACACACACTCTTTCTCTCTCTCTCTCACACACACACACACACACACACACACTTTCTCTCTCTCTCTCTCACACTCACACACATACTCACTCACTCACTCACACACACACACACTTTCTCTCTCTCTCCCACTCCCACTCTCTCTCTCTCTCTCTCTCTCTCTCACACACACACACACACACTCACATGCTGACCTTCTGTTGCTCACTCTCACAAACTAATTTTTTAATTGTGATATAACACTGAAAAATATTTTCTCTGTAGATAAGCCAATCGTTTTGAGGTCATTAAAGGTCCAGCTCATTGTATATTGAGCGTTCCGCGGTGTATTTCTCAGCAGTGTGTGTGTGCACGTGGTTGATGTGTGCTGTAGTGCTTCAGTGCCGCTCACCAGAGGGTCGTTGGTTTGAGTCCTACTGGAACCAGCTCATGGCTCCTTTCTACAACATCACATGAAAGTCATCATAAATAGAATAAATCATAAATAAAAAGATTCTGTTCCATAATCAAATATCAGTGCATCCATTACAGTACAAAACATATTTTAATATTACTGCAGTACTATAAATTTACAGTTATAATACCCAATATATCACACAATTACTTGTCATTTTTATTAAGTATTTTTTACCACAATGTAAGTTGTTGCACCGGTTACTCAGCCGGTCAAATTTTATTTTATTTTTTTGAAGAAAAAAAATCACTTCTGCTCACCATGGCATTATTGGATCAAAAATACAATAAAAAATAATAATATTGTGATATAGTATTGCAATTTAAAGGTACACTATGTAACCTCTAGTGGTTAAAAACAAAACTGCATGTATTTTGCAGATGAACATTGTTGTGGTTGTGCTTCGGCTCTGTGTGTCTGTGCGGATGAATATGATTCTCCTCCGGCTCATAAAACATTCACTAATATTCTTCAGAGATAAAAACCAGTTTAGAGGGAAAGAACCTCAAACTGACCAGCTGAAGACGTTACTGTAGCTTTACACATTTATAGACGCGGTACTTCCTTTAAAATAAACTACAGCACAACAACCATACTGAGAAGATCTTCACAATAGACAGTGCTTTACAGTGAACTCTGTTAGAGAGATACATATGACACTTTATCTGTTCAATGAAACACCTTACACTCCTGTTGAGTTATAAAACACCATTATCTTTTACAACATTTCAAATCCCGCAGTTCTCCATCTCTGAAAAACCAACCACACACACACACACACACGCACACACACACATACTCACACTCTCAGGATCTGATGTTGATTCTTGTTTTATTACGAGCTCGGTCTCGTTCTCTTTTCGCCAGCAGACTCTCCTCTGTTCTCTCTCACACACACACACACACACACACACACACACACACACACACACACACACACACACACACACACACACACAGGATCTGATGTTGATTCTTGTTTTATTACGAGCTCGGTCTCGTTCTCTTTTCGCCAGCAGACTCTCCTCTGTTCTCTCTCACACACACACACACACACACACACACATACACACACACTCTTAGGTTCTGATGTTGATTCTTGTTTTATTACGAGCTCTGTCTCGTTCTCTTTTCTCCAGCAGACTCTCCTCTGTTCACACACACACACACACACACACAGGATCTGATGTTGATTCTTGTTTTATTACGAGCTCGGTCTCGTTCTCTTTTCTCCAGCAGACTCTCCTCTGTTCACACACACACACACACACACACACAGGATCTGATGTTGATTCTTGTTTTATTACGAGCTCGGTCTCGTTCTCTTTTCTCCAGCAGACTCTCCTCTGTTCTCTCTCACACACACACACACACAGGATCTGATGTTGATTCTTGTTTTATTACGAGCTCGGTCTCGTTCTCTTTTCGCCAGCAGACTCTCCTCTGTTCTCTCTCACACACACACACACACACACACACTCTTAGGTTCTGATGTTGATTCTTGTTTTATTACGAGCTCTGTCTCGTTTTCTTTTCTCCAGCAGACTCTCCAGCAGACTTCACACACACAGTGTTTTATTTATTTACTTGTTTTATTACGAGCTCTGTGTGTGTGTGTGTGTGTGAACAGGAGAGTCTGCTGGAGAAAAGAGAACGAGACAGGATCTGAGGTTGATTCTTGTTTTATTACGAGCTCTGTCTCGTTCTCTTTTTTGCAACACACTCCTCTGTTCACACACACACACACACTCTCTCTCTCTCTCTCTCTCTCAACTAACCTCTGCAACACCAAAAGTTGTATTTATTTACGGACATGACGAGACACACAGACTCTGTTTAACCGATGACAGTATGAGAACAGTGGAGTTATTAGTCAGTAATGCACAGGTTTGTTCAGTAACTAATATGTGAAGTGATTCTCGTCTGTGAACAGAGTTTAAAAGGACGTCCCCCTCCCGCGCCTCTGTTTGGTGATGAAAGTGAGGATGATGATGACCTGGGCTGGCTGGGCTGACCCGACCCCTCTGAAAACCAGTGTGTGACGTCAGATGAGTTCCAGCAAGAGGCCAAACGGACTCAGTGTGTGTGTGTGTGTGTGTCGGATCACCGGGACTTTAATCTGTGGGTTTGGATGGTTCTAGAAGGATTTTGTGATCAAAGAACAGAGTAACTTCCTGTCCAAAACCCTAAAAAGCATTTGAATGAAGATCTTTATGGCGATATGAACTGAGTGCTGCTTACAAACTGACTTACTGCACATACAGCAAAAAAATCATCTTTAAATCTACAAATACTGTAAATCATAATTGTTTTTTTTTTAAAAATCTTAATTTATGATTGTGTTTCCATCTTTAAAACAGAACTTTCATGTTTATTTCTGATGACGTTATCTTGCTGTCTCTGATCTTAATATTTATACATTGTACTAACATCAACCAATTCCATATTAATAAAGAAAAGAGACTGTCACTGTTTCTGTAGCGTTTCACTGATCAGTTCATACATTAAGCCATATATAATAATAATAATAAACAATGTGACAGATTTGCCAGTCCATATACATTAATAATAAGCAAGTAGTGACACGAGTCCTCCATTTGTCTGTCAGTTACAGTAAGGAATGACAGTCCGCTGAATAATTAAATGTGTGCATTGTTTTAATAACTAAACAGTCCAACTTCAGCCTTTATCTCCTTTACCACAAACACATCTTTATAATGGGCCTCGTTCATAAAACACAAGCACAATGGGTGTTTTTTTAATTCCTCACAATTCAATACAACAATTTACATCATAAAGATTTATTTTACACACAAAAAAGTCCCAAGTAAATTTAAAGGTTTTGCCCCAACAATTACTTCCTTCATTTCCGGATATGAAACTGTAATATTGTTTGCAAATAAAACAAACATGGCTCTAAAAGTTAATCGACGATTAAAGGCCGTTCACACAGAACCACTTTTCCAGTGTTTTCTACATGGACACGTGAAGAGATGTTTGACCACGAGTCTTTTCAGCCTCTCACGAATGACACGCCGTTTAAACACACGATGCTCATGCTAAAAGTAGCTGAACTTTGTTTCGTTTTTACGTCTCTAGACACATGCCAGAGGAATGGGAATAAAAGGAAGGTATAGTGTCATTTTCAGAATCCTGTGCATGACGCATCATAAAACTAGACTAAAAGTAGTTCAATGCTTCAAAAGTACACCGTGTAACTTCTAGAGGTTAGAAAACAAAACCGCATGCATTTTGTGGAAGAACATTGTTTTGTTTGTGCTTCGGCTCTGTGTGACTACTGATGAATATTACAACTCTATTAGAGATACATATGCTAATTTATAACATTTCAATTCTCTCCATCTCTGAAAAGCCGAGCTAATGTTGATTCTTGGCACGGGCGAGTGACGCATGTACGCAATTTCCCTCAAAAAGCATCCCGCCTGGTGTAAAATACACTTATTATACTCAGGCGTATCACAGTGAATCAGGGTAAGACAAAAAAAAATATTTTGGAAGAAGGATTGATGATGTATTGACATTTAAAAAAAAAAAAAGTCACATGGTGTAGCTACATTTATACAAAAATGCATTCAGTGTGAATAGTTGCGCTCACGTCTCGCATTTTTAGGATGCCGTGTCAAGTTAAAAGTAGTTAAACTTGCTATACCTTGCACTTTTAAAATGCATTTAGTGTCTTTTATGGCGTCTTGCACATGACAACGTTCTAAAAGCTCAAGTTAAAACTAGTTTGACTTTTTTTAAACCCTGTCTATAGTTTATATATGATTTTCTTCATTCCACTGCCCTGCGTCTTGCATTTTGAAACGCGATCTGCGTGAACGGCCCCTCAGAACGTCTGTGAACCAATCAGAAGCAAGAATACATCATCATGGATTACAGTAATTACTGCTATTAAAAAAAAAGTTGTTTTTAGAAAATATTTCATAACATAAAACTGATACTGCTGCATTCATGACAGGACTGACCGGTTCAGCTGTTCTCAAACATACTCAGTAGTTTTAAAAACCCGTTGCTTTAATGTCGTTTGAACAAGGAGTTATGTTAGTGTGTATGAATAACCTCGGCGGGCCACAAAACATTAGCTTACTGCTCGCTAGATCATTAGGATAACGCAAACGGAGTCCCGCGGAGGTGTTCGTGTTCCTGAGTTCCCAACGGATGTCATAAAAGTCGCTTCTGTGCGCTCAAATTATCCAAAAGTGCTTGTTATAGGCAAGTGTAAATCCCATCACCCCTGAAAGCTGAAAACATGACAAGCTCCACGGCCGCGCTGTGTAAAGGGGTCATCGGAGGTCGAGCATGGAGACGGTGTCTTCTGTGATTATAATGTGGCTGCCACCCTGCGGGGAACAACATGTGTTAATACGCTTGTTACGCGTGCAGATGGGTTACAGGACAGACAGTGTTGGGGAAAGTTACTTTTAAAAGTAATGCATTGCAATATTGTGTTACTCCCTTAAAAAGTAACTAATTGCATTACTTAGTTACTTTTTTAGAAAAGTAATGCGTTACGTTACTTTTGCGTTACTTTTTTCCCCACCTGGGCTGGACTTGTTTTTTTATAACACAAAAGTTATATTTTTGTGCAAATGTAAAGACCCTTTCACAGCAAAAGTGAAATAATAATCCTCCGGCTGAAGGAAATGTGTACAGTAGAGGAAAGCACACAAGCAAACCTTTCTATCTCTATCTATAGTCATTTTTGCTTATTAAACTGAATCATCGAAGGTCAGAAGCAAGTACATTGGTCAATAAAGTGAGATTAAATGCATAAAAATTATGTTTTATTTAACATATTTAGTTATTGGAGGTTTGCATAGTATTCTGATTCTGCATCTGATTTTATTCATTTTGAGGAATATTGAATAGTTTTTTCTCTGCACTTTGATTTGTCTCAACATGAGGACAGGAGAGCTGTCAGTCAATAAATGGGAAAACAAAGTAACTTGCATTACTTATTTGAAAAAGTAACTCAGATATTTGTTGTCAATTTTAAAAGTAATGCGTTACTTTACTAGTTACTTGAAAAAGTAATCTGATTACGTAACTCAAGTTACTTGTAATGCATTTCCCCCAACACTGGTAACAGGTGAAGGTTGGTGTCGCTACCGTAAAAAGAGGCGGTTCTTTGGGATGAGGATGAAAGCCTTTCTGAGTGCAGGTTGAGATCTCCTCCAGGCCGTAGTCTGTCAGTCTGAAGTAGCCGGTCCTGTGAACGACAGCATCAGGATGAATGACTGTGCAGTTGCTCTATCTGACAGTAGATGGCGCTTATAAAAAACAGCCGCGCGTCACAGACAGCATTTACATGTTTTCAAACAGTCGTTCAGATTACGTTTTTATTCGCTGTGATGTTTATCTACACAATAGAGGATATGTGTGTGACGTCACCGTCAGCTGGTTACACACACACACTGAGCGGCAGCTTTGAGATTGACTATATAAATAGATTTGACAAGAAATCTGAGGTATATTTTTACCGACTGCCGAAAGCTACAGAACAGAGAAGCGAATGGATCACTGCGATTCATAGAAACAACTGGATCCAGGCAGAGAAAGCAGGATTTGCAGTTATTTTGTGTCAATATGATGAATTTATGGGTAAAATCATACCTTATATATTGTATTGAAAACTCAGTTAAATATTTACCATTGTATATTCTGCATAATTGGATGTTTTTAAATAAACACTGAGAACAAAATATACCAGCTTTAGTGCTGGACGATATGATTATATATATAACATTGATATAAGTGATCACATGGATTTAGATCTATATTGTATTTATATAAAGCGTTCACAGGCAAATTTGCTTTATGTATTTCTCCGGTATTGTATAGATGTCAGGAAACATGATTCCTGCTGGATGTCAATATCCACGGATCACTGGATCTTTGGTAAGTTGTAAGGAACACTTGAGTCCAAGCTTTAGTTTAAACTGATAATGGTTTGTTTTACTCGTGTTTTCCTCTATTAACTCCAGTCACTGTCCGGCTGAGGGAGTGTGTTCTGGTGGGAAAGTGACGTCAATGCATTCCCTATATAAAACTAAATCACACTTTTAAAATTCTCTCATATATCCAGGTTTTCAAAGACGAGAACCCCGGTTCATAAGTAGAACCACAGTTATTTCTGAGAAAACGCTAATATTTTATATCTAATGCAGTGACATTCAGAGACACTGAAGTGTGACTCGTGTCCACTTCCCCTCACTTGTGCCGTCACTGGTTTGATCGCTCTCGTTGCTGGACTTACTGGTTGAACTTGGGCGAGCAGACGATGGCGATGGACTCGGGCAGCATCATCTGGTACGAGCAGTGTGTGTGCAGATCAACGCTGGACAGGAACGCGGTCTGAGTCGGGTGTGTCTGTGGAGCAGAGCTGATCTGAGAACTGTATGCCTCTGACGGACATATGGGGAAATAATCACGGAAAGATGATTACTTGCTCTTTCAGCTCAACAGTAGGGGGAGGGGGGGGGGTGAGATTCAAACTCAATTTATAACATTACATGCAATGTTTGATATCAGTTATATATATATATATATTTATTTTTTCATACATTTAAAAACCGATTACAAACTGATTATTTTTGTATTGTATGTTTCATATTTGTGTTGTAAGTAACATTGTGTGGTGTATAATCCGACACTAATACTTTAGTTCTACATGTTTGTAATGAGAATGAAGGTAATGTAAGTAGAAGTTTGTAATAAGAATGAAGGTAATGTAAGCAGAAGTAGAGAAGCCGAGGTGAGACTGACGTGTATCCAGCCCAGGGTGATGAGGTCGTGCTGGTCCTGCACCAGAAACAGCTCCTCTTCATTCTCTGTGTCACAGTAATCTGGACCGCCACACTGCTTCGGCACAATCACGTGCGTCACTGTGAACGCGTTCATATTCTGCAGCAGGGACGCACGCGCACACACACACACACACACACTTAATGCATTGTACTGGTAAAGCCTATCCAAGAAAATATGCATGATATAGTATACAGACAACAGTATTGGGAAGAGATACTCCACCCAATCATTTAAACTCTCTCATCATTTACTGACCAGATATATATGACTTTCTTTCTTCAGATGAACATGAGTGAGTGTGTGACCGAGTGAGTGAGTGAGTGAGTGTGAGTGAGTGAGCGAGCGAGTGGGTAAGTGTGTGACCGAGTGAGCATAAGTGTGTGAGTGTGAGCGTGAGTGAGTGTGTGTGAGTGAGTGTGTGTGAGTGAGCGAGTGAGTGTGAGTGAGAGTGAGCATGAGTGTGCGAGAGAGTGAGTGTGAGAGATTGAGAGAGTGAGTGAGAGTGAGCGAGCGAGTGAGTGTGAGCGAGTGAGTGTGAGAGAGCGAGCGAGTGTGAGAGAGTGAGTGTGAGAGAGTGAGTGTGAGAGAGCGAGTGAGTGTGAGAGAGCGAGCGAGTGTGAGAGAGTGAGTGTGAGAGAGTGAGAGTGAGAGAGTGAGTGTGAGCGAGTGTGAGCGAGTGAGTGTGACAGAGAGTGAGTGAGTGAGTGAGAGCAAGCGAGTGAGTGTGTGTGTGTGTGTGTGTGTGAGTAAAATACAATTTGTAACTTAAAACAATAAACCATCGCTTCTGTCATGAGTTCACGCTTGAGGTAAATGTCAGCATGTTGTGAAGTCTGATGCATGCATTGTGAAACCACATCACTTCCTGCATTTCACAACACGCTTATGTCATGACTCATGAATTACAACATGCTGATGTTTGTCAAGTGTTATTTTCCTAAAGTGTTGCATCAAGGATTACTTTCGTGTTCGTTTTGTGTGGTTTGGATTATTTTTCTAAAAATCTCTGTTCCACAAAAGAAGGAAAGTCATGTACATCTGGGACGGCATGATGAGGAAAATTATGAAGTATACCTTTAACAGCCATCAAACAAATTAAAATTTGTTGATATCAATTTATCCGAAATAATCTGCAGTGTTGTAACATACAATTGTAAAATAATACAGCCAAAATGTAGGTGACGTTAAAGTACGAAATCCTACAGAAGGACCTTCATACCAGTCTCCCACAGAGTATCCCACAGGTCTCCACTGCTCTTATGGTGTTGCTATTGGCTATTCGCAGAAATTTGCCACAGAGTTCAGCAGGAACAGCAATCTGCCGTAAACCATCAACCATTGTGGCTGAAACACAAAGAGAAACACTGTCACAACCAGGGATCCACGGATATAAACATTTTGGCAGACACGATAACCGATAAATCTTTACATTTGAAAGGCGATAACCGATATATTGGCCAATAAATATAAATCGAAATTTTTATAGAATTTTTGAGAGCCTGATTACAAAAACAAAAGTCTTACCTGTAAAAGCCATGTCCCAAACACACAATTATAACATTCTCATGATAAATGTATGTAGCCGTTATAACAGACGTGCGCTGCACATGTTGCACTGAACTGTATTTAGCTTTTTTTAAGTGATTCCAATTATATTTCAAGCAATTCAAAACCATAATGGCGAACAGTGCTCAATTGAAAGAAACAATCCATTATTTATGGGCTTCAATATATCGGCTACATTTTCTTATCAGGCCGATAACGATAACAGTAAAAGTGAACATATATAGGCCGATACCGATATGGTGGCCGATATATCATCACAACAGAAACAGAAACTATAAACATAACTATAACATTATAAACTAACATATATTGTCCGATACCGATATGGTGACCGATATATCGTCACAACAGAAACTATAAACATAACTATAACATTATAAACTAACATATATTGTCCGATACCGATATGGTGACCGATATATCGTCACACCTGAAACTATAAACATAACTATAACATTATAATGAGCATATATCGGCCGATACCGATATGGTGACCGATATATCGTCACAACAGAAACTAAAAACATAACTATAACATTATAAACAAACATATATCGGCCGATACCGATATGGTGACCGATATATCGTCACACCAGAAACTATAAACATAACTATAACATTATAATGAGCATATATCGGCCGATACCGATATGGTGACCGATATATCGTCACAACAGAAACGAAAAACATAACTATAACATTATAAACAAACATATATCGGCCGATACCGATATGGTGACCGATATATCGTCACAACAGAAACTATAAACATAACTATAACATTATAAACAAACATATATCGGCCGATACCGATATGGTGACCGATATATCGTCACAACAGAAACTATAAACATAACTATAACATTATAAACTAACATATATTGTCCGATACCGATATAGTGACCGATATATCGTCACAACAGAAACTATAAACATAACTATAACATTATAAATGAACATATATCGGCCGATACCGATATGGTGACCGATATATCGTCACACCAGAAACTATAAGCATAACTATAACATTATAAATGAACATATATCGGCCGATACTGATATGGTGACCGATATATCGTCACAACAGAAACTATAAACATAACTATAACATTATAAATGAACATATATCGGCCGATACCGATATGGTGACCGACAGGGCTTAATTTGAGCCGGAACACGCCGGAACATGTTCCGTCACCTCCGACATTGGATCCGGAACCTTTTTTTTTGGGTCCGGCACCTCCTGTGTCACTAAAATTAATTGCCTAAATGAAAAAAAGACTGTTTGTGTAGTGTTCAATGTTTGTGACACATGACTTGCGTGCTTGTTGTACGAGTTGAGATTGCTGTTAGGCTCGATCGTTTCACTCAGGGGAAAAATGTCAAAAAGACAGGAAAGTTTGCTTAACTTTTTCAAATACGCTGGACAGTCAGATCCCAAACAAGCAAAAATCGTTTCCGCTGATCAAAAAGGAGACCACGGTGGACACAGTAGCCTAGTATCGATATCTCGTTATTTCGACATAAATAAGGGAACATTCTAATCTGCATTAAGCCACATTAAGCGTTCTTATAGCCTAATGGTTTTCTATGGGAGTAAAATGCTTAACCGTTCATATTATGCGCTCATCTGATTTTTTGTACATAGCCTATTTGTTAGGATTTTAGTATCATAATGATTAGGAATGCACGCACAATTATCCGTGAACTTTTTTTTTTAACAAATGCCTTTCAACTTGTGTGTGCATTAAATTAATGTGCAGAAATGTGTACAAATAGAGAGTAGGATATGTAGGCCTACTATACTGTTGTAGCCATTAAAAAAAGCGCGTTTCATATTTGTTAAAATATTATAATGTTATTTATTTTTTTAATTTATGTTGATTTATGAAAAGTGAACAGCACGACCGAGTAAGATTGGATGCGCAATATGAGACATGGAGCGGGTCAGACATGATTTTGACCGTTGAAGTTGTTATAGAAAGCCTTTCTTTAAAGTGAATTTCGTTTTGTATAAATTGTATCTTAATTTTAATCAATTTTTCATCAACCAATTGCCTGTATTTAATGAATAGGCCGACGAAACAAATATAACGGAGGCGCCCGCGCGCTCACTTGCGCACGTGAACTAGAGCACATCCTAACTTAACGAAACTCAGTGTATGCCTCACACAGACATGACAAATACACCAAATACACAAAGCTTGAAATGTCTTTAAAATAAATAATTCAAAACGAAAAAAGAAAAAGGCTACTCTCTGATTAGGCTATGTAATCCATTATTAGGCTTATTTATGTGCATTTCTCTCTATAAGCGCGTTCACACGGAGATGGCAATCGTCAACTTCACCTTTGCAGCCGAGTCGACACTTTTAGAGAAAACACTTGTCACCGGATTTAGCCTACAGATGCACGCACACATATTTCGAAATAACGAGATATTGTGTTGAAATAGCCTAACATTATTATTAATAATAGCCTTCATCTTTTAGAATAGGCCTTTTAGAAGCTACGTAGGCAGTGCAATTTTTTTTTTTTTTTTTTTTGTTCCGTTACCTCCAATCCCCGTTTTGAGTCGCCGGATCCACCCTCCCTCTGCGCTCCGGGACCTCCCACTTTACAAATTAAGCACTGGTGACCGATATATCGTCACAACAGAAACTATAAACATAACTATAACATTATAAATTAACATATATCGGCCGATACCGATATGGTGACAGATATATCGTCACAACACAAACTATAACATATTGGCCGATACCGATATGGTGACCGATATATCGTCACAACAGAAACTATAAACATACCTATAACATTATAAATGAACATATATCGGCCGATACCGATATGGTGACCGATATATCGTCACAACAGAAACTATAAACATTCCTATAACATTATAAATGAACATATATCGGCCGATACCGATATGGTGACCGATATATCGTCACAACAGAAACGAAAAACATAACTATAACATTATAAATGAACATATATCGGCCGATACCGATATGGTGACAGATATATCGTCACAACACAAACTATAACATATTGGCCGATACCGATATGGTGACCGATATATCGTCACAACAGAAACTATAAACATACCTATAACATTATAAATGAACATATATCGGCCGATACCGATATGGTGACCGATATATCGTCACAACAGAAACTATAAACATAACTATAACATTATAAATGAACATATATCGGCCGATACCGATATGGTGACCGATATATCGTCACAACAGAAACTATAAGCATAACTATAACATTATAAATGAACATATATCGGCCGATACCGATATGGTGACCGATATATCGTCACACCAGAAACTATAAGCATACCTATAACATTATTAATTAACATATATCGGCCGATACCGATATGGTGACCGATACATCGTCACAACAGAAACTATAACATATTGGCCGATACCGATATGGTGGCCGTTATATCGTCACAACAGAATCAGGCTGCTTCATGTGTAGTGAGGTTTGAGAGCGAGTCGTACTGTTGCTGCTGAGGTGACCCGGTTTAAGCGAGCGGTCAAAGGTCGGGGGGGCCGACGGGGCGCTGTGATTGGCCAGCGGGCTCTGAGGGGGGGTGGGGGACTCTAGATAGGGCAGCGGTGGACCCTGGATCCTGGGGATGAGCAGCATGTCCTCCCGCTGGGACGCTGGAGAGCTGATCCGGTGCCCGTGTTCTTGATGCTCCTTCTGTCGGATCATGTCCTCGAACATGCTGAACTGCTCCTGCTCTCGCTGTCTCCTCTGCATGTCCAACACACGCTGCCTCTCCAACTCCAGCTCTTGCTTACGGGATAACTCACGCTCCAGCGCTTCTGCTTCCGCACGCTAGTGGACGACAACACGATTCATGAGGTTAAACACACGTGCAACTAGGGCTGGGTATCGTTTGAATTTTAACAATCGTTCTACGTTTACACGTCTACATTGCACACATTTTGTAACATTTTATTTAAAGGGATACTTCACCGCTGGAAAGATGAATGTGTATTCAAATTGAGTCATTTATGTAGTAGAAATGTGAAATTATTTTAGAAGTTGGTGCCTTCTAGACTGAGAAAAGCCAGAAAAAAATGTTTTGGCTCATGAGGATGAAAGACAACAACTCCCAGAATGCACTTGCTTCGCTGCGCTACGAGGCCACGCCTACCGGTTACAGAGGGCAGTATCGGAAGAAATGATACAACTAGGCTACTAGTTGACTCAAAACTGAAGACGCCGTTTTATTGTGAGTCTCTGTGTCGATTTAGTTGATAAATTAATTCAAATAAGTTAACTTATTGGGTCATGACATGAGAAACCAAATTTGCCTTGATCTTTTGGTATATAAGAGGTCTTTGTACCATTAAAACGTCCTGCAAGTTTCATAGCTTAAGGGTGTATTCACACCTGCCTTGTTTGGTTCGATTGAATCGAACTCTAGTTCGTTTCCCCCCTTGGTGCGGACCTTTTGGGCAGGTGTGAATACAGCAATCGAACTCTGGTGCGGACCAAACAATCGAACCGAGACCCAGCTGAAGAGGTGGTCTCGGTACGGTTCCAAACGAACTCTGGTACGGTTCGTTTACGATGTGAACATGAACCGACCCAATATCGGCCCAATATCAATATCGACCCAATATTGTTCATTCAAGTGCGAAAGAGAATTCCATTCCGGCGCGCTGTCTGGCCACACGATACTGTTGCGCGTCATTCTGCGCGTCGTGTGTGCATCATTGGCAGTGTTGTGCATGAACGTGTTCATATTTTCGCCGAACGCTGAACGAATCACTTTTAATACAATGAACGTGAACGAGAGATTTTTCGAGAGAACTCATCTGATTTTTTGTACATAGCATAGCCTATTTGTTAGGATTTTAGTATCATAATGATTAGGCTAATAAATGCACGCACAATTATCCGTGAACTTGATTTGAACAAATGCCTTTCAACTTGTGTGTGCAAACTTCAGAATTAAATTAATGTGCAGAAATTTGTACAAATAGAGAGTAGGATATGTAGGCCTACTATACTATAGCCATTTAAAAAAGCGCGTTTCATATTTGTTAAAATATTATAATGTTATTTTTTTTTTCCATTTATGTTGATTTATAAAAAGTGAACAGCACGACCGAGATAGGATGCGCAATATGAGACATGGAGCGGGTCAGACATGATTTTGACCGTTTGACAGTTTTTATAGAAAGCCTTTCTTTAATGTGAATTTCGTTTTGTATAAATTGTATCTTAATTTTAATACATTTTTCATCAACCAATTGCCTGTATTTAATGAATAGGCCGACGAAACAAATATAACGGAGGCGCCCGCACGCTCACTTGCATTGCACGTGAACTGAGCACATCCTAACTTAACGAAACTCAGTGTATGCCTCACACAGACATGACAAATACATCAAATACACAATGCTTGAAATGTCTTTAAACGAAATAATTCAAAACGAAAAAAGAAAAAGGCTACTCTCTGATTATGTAATCCATTATTAGGCTTAGCCTATTTATGTGCATTTCTCTCTAAGCGCGTTCTCACGGAGATGGCGATCGTCAACTTCATCTTTGCAGCCGAGTCGACACTTTTAGAGAAAACACTTGTTTATTAATAAAAATCAATACACGCGTCACCGGATTTACAGATGCACGCACACATATTATTTCGAAATAACGAGACAGTAAAAGAACAAATATTGCAGTAGCCTACGAAATCTCTCCAAATTTATTTTTAATTTATTTTTATATTTTTTATATCTCCGAGCCTTTTTTTTGTTGCACTTCCTGATTTCCCTACTTGAGAATCCTTGTCCAATGAATGGACGACCTTAGCACACGTGTGGTTTTGTTTACACATTTTGGTTCACTTGCAAAAAGAGCAGTGTGAAAGCGAACCGTACCAAACAAAAAAACAAAAAAAATTATTTGGTCCGGACCAAAGCAAGTGAACTATCGGACTTTCCTGGTGTGAATACACAAGACTTCCTCCCCATTATAAACGAATCATTTATTTAATCAAGCTCTAAATACAGCTCGTTCTGGATCCATGGTAAGAAGTGACGTCACGGTACGAAGTGACGTACCAGCGTTTGCATATGACCGCCTCCGGCAGTCATATCGTTGTCGCGCCCGCGCGCTGCGCGCCTCACAAGTGTTCAGTCGACGGACAGCGAGTGGGTCTGTCTACAGGGAAATTACGATGCCACGCAGATGTGCTGTTCCTGGCTGTGGACAAACAACATCTTTGAATACGCTGCGAAAGATCCAGACGTCACGGAAAAATGGATGCACTTTATTTTTTGCGGACGTCTCAGTCACGGCAGTGTTAGTTTAAGCGTTTGTTCTATACATTTGAAGGATGACTGTTTTGAGAACAAATCCCAAAATGATGCTGGCTTTGCCAGAAAACTGTTGCTCAAAGATAAGTCCGTGCCGACTATTCTGGGCTCAACAACGACGACGCAAACTGTAAGTAATGTATTTAAAACTTTAAACTACTTATTAAATACGCCGAATCCGCAATGTTCTGGCTGGGGGCGTTAATAATTGATGCATAGGCACTGACGTTAGCCAATTATAACAGTGGGCGTTAACACTGAACTCTTAAAGGGGAAACACCCCCAAAACAGACTGTGTGAATCAGAGGATGAGAAACTGGGAAAAGGTCATAAATCACTACATTTTAAAAGTTTTTTGTAAAAAAAAACTATAGTAATACTATAATTGCACCTAAGGGAACATAATAATAAAATAAAAAAACCCATGTCATGACCCCTTTAAAATACTGATCGGAATTATATCCGTTTTGCGAAACCCCCAACGGGCGTGTTGAAAACATGCGGCACTCGCTCCTACTACTGGCTGTAGTCTCGAGCCTCTGGCCAGAAAAGCCTCCGATGATGACGCTAAATTACCATTTTTGCGTCATCAGAGTTTTTTTTCCAGACACACAACACAGAAATCTCTCGTCTCAGGGGGACATGAGGGTGGGGGGGGAAGCACGGTCATTCGAAAATACTACCGGGTTTCTATTGATACAAAGCTCAATGCTAATCGGTGAAGTATCCCTTTAAGTTCAAGACTTTCTTTAACACTTTTTGTTATCTTTATATATGACTAAATTGAAGATGGACAGTCCTGTTGTGCATCTAGGGTTGGGTATCGTTTAAATTTTAGGGTGTATTCACACCAGGAAAGTTCACTTGCTTTGATCCGGACCAAATAAATTTTTTTTTTTTTTTGTACGGTTCGCTTTCACACTGCTCTTTTTGCAAGTGAACCAAAATTTGTAAACAAAACCACACGTGTGCTAAGGTCGTCCATTCATTGGACAAGGATTCTCAAGTAGGGAAATCAGGAAGTGCAAAAAAATGTCCACTCTTGTTTAGAGCATCGCACACTTTCATATAATGTTGCCGAAGTTTTTTTACTTTAACGCGGCACTGTGCGGGAGACTGCTCATATGCCCTCTCCTTCATCCGTTCAGTAAACATGTTGAACACATCAGTATTTTTATGTGTCCTCTCCAGCAGCCGTGCTACATGGGCTTCTGCGCAAATGTTAATAAGGCAGCTCGTCTCTTCGACGCTCCAGGTCAAACCACGACTCATTTTATCAAATGTAGTAAATCAACAACAGATCACTTTTTCATAACGCAACTCCGACTACGGAGGCCTGTTAACTCAAAGGCGCAGTGCTTTCTTGCAATTGGGTCGGTTCATGTTCACATCGTAAACGAACCGCACCAGAGTTTGTTTGGAACCGTACCGAGAGCACCTCTTCAGCTGGGTCTCAGTTCGATTGTTTGGTCCGCACCCGAGTTCGATTGCTGTATTCACACCTGCCCAAAAGGTCTAGAGTTCGATTCAATCGAACCAAACATAATTAAATAATAATGGCCCTAAAGTTCGATTCATTCTCTTCATGCAAAATATAATATTTGATTTCTTTCTTTTGGTTTTGGGGTGAAATATGAAAAATTACCCCTTTTAGTCAATGATAATGTTCTATCACGACAATGTGCCTCACCTTTTTGCTGATATACTCTGCATATTCTCTGTCATATCTTCTCAGTAGATGTTTCTTCAGCAGCTCTGCTTGAGGGAAAGCCGTCTCCTTCAGCTTCTGTGTGAGGAGCAACAGCAAAACTAAGACCACTAACAAGATATGATGAGATTATTGATCAAAACAATCATTTTCCATCTAGACTTCGTTACCCTTAACGTCTCCTTCTTCTCAGTAATATTAGACAGCTTATATTCCGGATGCTTAGGAAGCTTTTCAATGAAAAGTCTGCCGGGTTAAAAAGAACAGGAGTTAAACCTGATGCAATTACACTAAAACATTACTAATATTACTCACACTCCCATGCCAGTTAAAGAGACACTCCACCCAGAAGTGAGAATCCTGTCATCATGGTTCGTACAGACACTGTCAAATCTAATTCCAGGACTTTCAAGCACTACTTTTTTTTTTCAAGGACTATATTTATCAAACAATATCTTTATATCTTTCAAATTCTAAAAAAGGTAAATAGATCAATAAAAATAAACTAATAAAACAAAATGGTGCAAATAAAGTGCAGCAGATGCAATGACTGGTAACTTTAACCATTGAAGAGGATACTTTGACAAAGATATCGCTTTGCTTTTTCAAACTGATTTTTTCTCCAATTAATATATATGATTGACTTGAAGAATAAAAGCTGTATCATATACTTGGATATTTATATGAGCAATATCACGCTCATAGCCATGCAAAACGCCTCTATATCTATATCAGACGGACTGCGGCTTTCATTTTGTGTGAAAAGATTGTTTCATCAATAAAATGTAAAATAAATTTCCCATAAATTGAATTTCAATAATTCAAGCACTTTTCAAGTAATTCTTCATAAAAATGTCTGTTTTCAAGCATTTTCCAGGACTTACATTTCAAAAAGTCAAGTACTTCAAGTACTTTAAGCAACTTGTACGAACCCTGTTGTAAGGACAAACAAACACTGAGACATTCTCAAAACATCCACAGAAGAAAGAAAGAAAGTCACACAGGTTAGGAACAAACTTTTTAATTATCGGGTGGAATATCCCTTTAAAACAGCGTTCAGAGTAGGGCTGCACAATTAATCACAATCTACATGAAATTGCACTTAAACCGATTTGGCTTATCGTGATTATGAAATCGCAAAGGCTGCGATTATCTTTTATTTGTCAGCTTGTCATTGATGAACGGCTCTGCGAGTTTGAGTCTCTAATAACGTGCATTTGAAATGTGTGTGTGTGTTGTCGCGGCCGGCTCGCAAGCCGCGACAAAGAAGAAGACAACACGTTGGATAATGCTCAAAAAAGAATAACATGTATTAAAGTAAGAATAATTAATTCATTAATTGTGTGTGCGTGTGTGTGTGTGTTTATGTGTGTGTGTGTGAGAGAGAAGCCCTCTGGTGTTCAGATGGATATGCGGAGTGTGTGTGCAGAGTGTGTGTGTGGAGTGTGTGTGTCGCCCTCTGGTATTCAGATGGATATGTGGAGTGCGTGTGTGTGTAACGCCCTCTGGTGTTCAGATGGATATGTGGAGTGTGTGTGTGTGTGTGTAACGCCCTCTGGTGTTCAGATGGATATGTGGAGTGTGTGTGTGTGTGTGTGTAACGCCCTCTGGTGTTCAGATAGATATGTGGAGTGTGTGTGTGTGTGTGTGTCGCCCTCTAGTGTTCAGATGGATATGTGGAGTGCGTGTGTGTGTGTAACGCCCTCTGGTGTTCAGATGGATATGTGGAGTGTGTGTGTGTGTGTGTAACGCCCTCTGGTGTTCAGATGGATATGTGGAGTGTGTGTGTGTGTGTGTCGCTCTCTAGTGTTCAGATGGAGCATTTACTACCGATCTGTCGCTGCACTGACAAACTGCGCATTAAATAATCACAGTCTTTGCCAAATCGCATGCGTTTAATTGCGATTAATTGTGCAGCCCAAGTTCAGAGGTCTTCTTTCTTACGTGATGTATTTGTTGTAGAGGACGAAGGCGTGCTCTGTGTTGCCCTCCTCGCCGTACACGTGTGCCATGCGGATCATCTCCATGCCCGAGCGGAAGTATCTGCGCACCGGCACGGCTTCGTTCATGTCCACCGAGCTGCCCTTCTTCGTCAAGGCCCGCACTCGCTCGTCTGGGGTCAAACTCACGTCAGCGTGGTCCAACATCATGTCCCCAATCTACGCCTTCAACCCTGTGAGGAAACATCACAGACAAAACACCATTTCTGAATTAAATATATATGTTTACTACATTCACCCCAGCCAAATAAACACCTAAGTATTCAGCATCTTAAAGTGACAGTTCACTCAAAACTGCAAATTCTGTCATCATTTACTCACCCTCATGTTGTTCCAAACCTGTATGAGTGTCTTTCTTCTGTTGAACACAAATAAAGATATTTTAAAGAGTGTTGGTACTAGTCAGAACTGTTGACGGTAGCCATTGACTTCCATAGTAGAAAAACTGTCCAACTGTCATTCTTCAAAATATCTTCTTTTGTGTTCAGCAGAAGAAAGAAACTCATACAGGTTTTGAACAACATGAGGGTGAGTAAATGATGACAGAATTTTCATTTTTGGGTGAACTGTCACTTTAATGAATGTCAGATGCATTTACATACAGAAGTCTTAAAGGTACAGTAGCAAAACAACGAGAAGGAGTACAGTCATGTAAATTAAATCTTTTAGTGAAAGAAACATTTACTAGCATAAAGACTCGTTCACACCATAGACTGTAAAAAAATAGTTTACACCAAGAACGATAACTATAAGATAACTATATTAGCGTTCACACCAGCGGACAATATCGTTCTGTTTACTCTGAGCGCGTGCTTGTCTGTCTCTTTAAATGCTCGAGCGCGTTACAGCAGGATGGATTCTGATTGGCTGTCAATGTTTTTATCGTTCATGAACTGAATGAAATCGTTATTAAAGTGATTCCAAGTTAACGATATCGTTTCTCTGTGCTTTTATCGTTATAGCTGTGGTCTGAACTCTGCTATTCTTTAATATTGAGAACGATTTTTATAACTATATCTTATTATCTTTATCGTCCTTGGTGTGAACGGGCCTTTATACGTTGACCAATAAAAACCCAGGTGTTAAAATATCTGTACAGAGTGAGTATAATAAACGACTAGTGAACTATTTACTGTGTTGCTGACAGAATGGATCAAATAAAGATGTGAAATAAAGTGTAACATTTTTAAACAGGTGATATTTCCCATTCAAACACTCACATTATATAGTTTTGCGTCATGTAAAAAATACCCAACCGCTAGAAACGCCTTCATTCTATATGTTGAGTGTTATGGTATGTGTAATGTTTATGAATATGTGCAGCTAGAAAGCTAATGTAAGATTATAACGCTTTAAAAAGCCTTACCCTGGTAATAATGACAGTCAGCTCGCATTCACACTAGCTGGGGAAACCCGTCATTGCCTTCAGCTGTATTTCATGAGGATAAAGGAGCGTTAAAGTAGTTCTGTGTCCATCCTTGATCTCAAACCGTCTCACACACTCCCTCACTTCCTCTTCCTGTGTGTGTAAAGCTGATCTCAGATCAGTGTTGTCTCCCTCCGCAGGCGTGGGAAGGTTTTCATGCTCACTGACTGATCGATCACATCAGGGTGTGTCTGTTAATATGTGACTGACTGATAAACTGTTGACTTACTGACATTAAACCAGGAAGCATTCGTATATAAATCATTTTTAGGATATTTAAATTATTATTATTATTGGTGATCTTGTTATAATAATAATAATGTTACAAATAATGTTGTATTAAATGAAAAATAATATAAAACAGAAGCATTTTGATGGTGGGTGATATTTTGATATTTGTTAAATCATAAACATTTTGTTTAAATTACTTTTGATATTTCTTATTGATATATAAATATATTTTTAAGAGTCATTAATGTTAAATACTAAAGTTTTTATTTTGACAGTTTAGTTAATAATTGAATAACTGATAACAGACAAAGCAGAACCCTAATAAAAAGAGATTAATCTGAAAGGGAAAATGTTATTCTATGACTTATATACAGGCATATGAATATTTACATATTTAATTGCCCATATTTTAATTGAAGATATGTCACAGTATGATTCCACTCAACTAACCTTTAGCTTTTAATGAAAGATGTCTAAAATGTACATCTAATTCATGGAAGTACAGAATAATAACCCACATTAATTACAATAATAATTACAGTAAATTAACCAAAATAACATTAGTAACAAACAACAAGCCACTCAGGGCCTTCTGTGCCAAGTCTGGTGACCCATCTTACCCCAAGGGTCTAATTTATTAACTTTTACTCCACAAATCCCTCAAATAGACACAAAAAAACATTGTTTTTCAGCATAATACAGTGTTGTAGATGACGATTTTCTTAGGGACACAGAATTAGATCAATTAACCCCAAAAAACAGTTTAGACTGACTAAATCTAACAAATGTTGGTATTCAGATGAAATGACCAAATAAAAAATAGCAAAGTCATTCTGAGTAAATGATGACAGACTTTTGTAATGAACAAAAATCATTAATGTAGTCCCAACACAAATTAATTGAATAAACATTACTTTCAAGTGGATTGAACTCAGTGAAATTAAGTTAGGATAAAACGTAACCTATAGAAATTGAGTTGGTTTAGCTAATTTTAAATAAGTTACTTAAAAAGCAGCAAAGAAAAATTCTCAGTGTAGTTTTCAGTTATTTCAGTACTTCAAATGTTTCCTTCAGTTAATATTTATTTTATTTCAATCAATATTTTTTTTTTTTTTTAATAATTAAAATTTTTGTTAATAACCCCATATTCAGGTGACAAAGACGAGTCAGAGGGAAAAAAATCTAACCTTTATTCAATTTTCTTTTCAGGGTAGAAAGAATATAACTCGTGAAAAGGTTGCAATAGTGGTAAAAGACAGACCACAGTAAACAGGTAAGATAAACCCCGTCACATTCGTTACCCACATAATAATTCAAAAAAGCTCCTTCATTTCAAGAAAAATGGCTGTGCAAAGCCACCGGTTAAACTGGTCAAATCACAGAGAATACAGCGGGCATCACAGTAGGCACAGCGAGAGTGTGATAGCTTATAGCATGGCACCCCATCAAATATCCATGTCCCGTTTCCAGGATCAAGGGGTGTATATATGCGTATCTGTCCTTTTGTTACTCATTTCTGGGCATTGTCTGGATTTGGCACGAGAATCTCGTCAGTGACTCGCTCCATGAATCAAACACGGGTTATTATACACCCAAAAACATCTTAAAATGAATCAGTGGCGGCTGAAAAGAACAATAAATCAATAAGAACGTGTTTTCTCCGTCAGCTGAGTGGCGGGTTTGCTCCAGAACACGACGGTTTGTTTGAACATCAAAGCTTTTTGATGAATGAAAAGTGCAACTTGTATTTTTAAGTATTTTAAAGGGTCGTTTCGAGACTTTTTGGACATTATAAAGGTCTTTTCTTTTACTTTTTTTTTTGCTTTAAAACATAAATTATAGTACTTTTTTTTTTTTTGCTAAAGGAATGTTTAACGGAAAACATAAATACACTTCTCTCTGCCACGTAAACATTATATGTATTCGCATCCAAATTAAAAGTTTGTGTTATAATATAGGTTTATTATTATTTTATTTTGTAAATATAATTACACACATATCATGTATATACTGTATCTATACTTATACATAATTTATATTATATATAAATATTTAATATATGCATGTGTGTGTATTTATATATGCAAAATCATTATACACAGCACACACACATACAAACTAAGTAAACAAACTTTTATTTTGGATGCGATTAATCATTGCCCAGTATTAATATCTGTGTTGTGGGACCAGTGAAAAGGAGAAGTGTGAATCTGAACATATGAAAATATCCTTATTGTTGAGCCGTGCGCAGATGATTAATCACTCGTAGTGTCTGTAACGCACGTCAAAAGCTCACTCCTTTACTAGTCTACACCGACAGAAAGTGCAATTCACACGGCCTATAAATGTGTGATCGGCTTCAAGAACTCGTACTGAATAATTCTGATTCAAAACTCATTCCCAGGTTCCCATAAAACATCAATAACCAACATCCTCTCAAAAACATACATACAGTGTCCTTCTGTATTACACAACTCGTCCAGCGATAAATGGAGAAAAGAAAAAACAAGGAAACTCCACCAAAAAGGCTCGATAATTACAAAGAAAGAGAGGCCACAGATTGAACCAACATCTACAGTGTGTACCGGAATAATACATTTGATTTATGTATTTGTAAAACTAAATGAATGAAGATCATAGATCTATGTTTCCCACATACCTGACATGCTATGAGCGGATGAAGACGGATGTCACCTTTACAGCGTTCATGAGTGTTAATATACGGCGCATTATTAATAATTCAAGTTTCAAGATCACAGTTCAAATATTTCGATTCATCCCCTGCCGACTCATCTGACTGGACTTTCTCACTGCAAAACAGAATAAAAAAGACAATTTCATTTTTCAATGTAAGAAAATTTACAATTTAGTAAAAAATTTGACATAACGCGCGACAAATGTTTACTATTTTAGACAGTTTTATTTGATTAACTCTGATCAGTTACATAAGCAAAATCTCACTGTTCTTATGATTTCATTTGAACCATATAATAATATGTTGCGGTTCTTAATTAGGTAACGTTATGCGTTTTATATATACGTGCCATAGCCGAGTTAAACATGCATTCGGGTTAGATGACAAACAAGAGCATCCATGATAAAGATATGGAAAAAAATATTTTAAAATCTAGTTTACAACACATTAAAATTATACTTTTTTTAAGTTACATTTAAAATTCTCTCTCAAAAAAAAAAAAAAACTTTTCCAAAATTGTTGTGTAACCAAGAAGTGACATTTGTTCTCAAACACCTTGATGTGAAAGTTTCTAAACATATTTTTTAAATAATATTTTTTTTAAATAAATATTATAATGTTTTGAGGTCACACCACAACATTTTTATAGAAAAAAAAGGTAATTGCTATTCTCGCAATTCTTATTTTACTTTTTTATCAGAATTTGAAAAAAGTCAGAACTGCGAGTTTATATCTCAGAATCGCGAGTCAAAATTGCGAGATATAAACTCGCAATTATAAAAAGACAATATTTCTAATTACATACATACTTTAATTATTACACTAGTAATTACATACATACAGTACATGCTAATTCATGCTAGCAACATGATAATTCATGCCGGGAAGGCGGGAACATGCTAATTCATGCTAACAACGAGCTAAATGTGGAAAAACACGTTAGCAATATGCTAATTAATGCTAGCAACATGTTAATTCCTACTAAAATATGCTAACAACATGCTAAATCATGCTAGCAACATGTTAATTCCTGCTAAAATATGCTAACTAAAATATGCTAAATCATGCTAGCAACATGTTAAATTCTGCTTAAATATGCTAATAACATGCTAAATCATGCTAGCAAAGTGTTAATTCATGTTAACAGTGTTAAAACATGCGATCTAGCTAGCTGGCTTTTAAAACTACTAAACAAAAATTATTTCAAACTGAAAACCTTTCTGGCTACGCTTTCTCAAGCCAACTTAAAGTTTGTCTACAAACTTTTTTTTTAATCTAGTTTATACATATCAGTGGTAGAAACATGTTTTCCAGTAATCACACAAATTAAAGTACCAGTAATTTTTGAATAAATGAACATTAGCAGAAGTGTGTGCGCATTGATACTCACATTCTGGTCGAGTTTTTGGTAATCCGCTGTTTTGGGTCTCCGTAAGCCTCTTGACCTCCGACCCTCGACGACAAAAGCAATGATCTACAAGAGAGGGTGAAAGGAATAATAGTCACATCACTTGGCATTAAAAACCAGCATTAAAGGAGAACTCCGGTCAATTTTAACATTGAGCTAATTTTTTTGTACATTTGGAGTGCTGTCAATACAGAGAACAACGACAAAAATCTGTGTTGCCTACACTGTGTTATCCTCTTTTTAAAATTTGCACCCTATTGACTTCAATGGGGCAAGTTATAAACTTAACCAGTTCTTAGTCTTATCATCCTTGATGTGTCATTACAAGTGCCCAGCCATGTTGAGTGATTCCTTAAGAGTGAACACGAGTGAATCTGACTGCAGTAGATGTGAAAGATATTAATAAAAATGATGTTATATCAGCCAGCGCACATACCTGTATTTACTTCCTGTTTTCGGTCGAAGTCCAAAGTAGTCGATTGTCGAGTTCACGCGCGTGATCATAGGTGACTAAACCTATGCGCGTGAACTTCGACCGAAAACAGGAAGTAAATACAGGTATTTGCGCTGGCTGAAATAACATAATTTGTATTAATATTTAAATTAAATATATTTTATACATACAGTCAACTTCGCGTTTACAGGCAGAAGCCATCTTTGAAAAACAGTCAAAGGCAGTCGATCTGCGAACGCCGATCCAACTGGTGAGATGTGAACAAGACTATATGAGATTCTATATGCGTTCGTTGATCGACTGATAGAGACTGTTTTTCAAAGATGGCTTCTGCCTGTATACGTGAAGTTGACTGTATGTATAAAATATCTTCTTATTAAACTGTCTGGACACTGACAAAGTTCTCAATGCTTCGGTTTGCATGTAGGGACCCTCATTATGCTGCCGTGTTAGTGTGGGGCTATTTTGAGCCTTGCTAGTGGTATTAACAAGCGATTTTTATTTGTCATTACTCTACGCCCCATATACTAGCGTTATACTAGCGTTATAGGCTAAACTGTTTTTAGAGATAAAACTATTTACATTCGATAATCATGAAAACAAATCTCAGATAACGGTTGACTAGGTAACAATGTGTAATTAGACCAAAGGTTCATTTTGCGCTGGAGTTTTCCTTTAAAGCGCTCAATGATGAAAGACACGCTAACCTTGCGCTTGTTGTGGCTGGCGATATAAAGCACCGCCACCAGAATGATGGCCGCCACCAGATAGGCGAAGAAGTGGCTGCTCTCCGCGCTCTCCTCGAACCGGTTTTCCTCTTTTGCCTTTTTGTTCTTTCCCAGGTTCTCCGTTTTGTGGTCAGGTTTACCCAGGTCATCTAAACGATCATCTTCTTCCTCGGTCTCATCCTCAGTCTGTCCCTCTTGGCTGGCCGTAGGAGCCTCAGGTCCGGTCTGGATCTCGTCATCGTCATCGTCATCACCATCACCGGCTTCAGAGTCGGTTTTATCATCAACATCTGTGGTTTGCTTATCGTCATCAACATTTGGTCCAGTTTCTTCTTCACCTGCTTTACTAAGGTCAGGTGTGTTTGGGTTCTTTTCGTCTGTTTTATCTTTGTGTGCTTCATCTTCAGCAGGTGCAGGAGACTCATTTCTCTCTTCCTTGGATTCATCAGGTTCATCAGTGCTGTCTACACCGGCTGCTTTCTTCTGCTCAGGTGTGTTAGGCATCTCTCCTTCACTTCCGTCTTCATTCAAGCCTTTTCCATCAGACTCTTGCGCAGGTTTATCACCAACTTCAGGTGTGTTTTTCCCCCCTTCTTTAACTTCTGGAAAACCCTCTTCAGGCTTTTTCTCGTCAGGTGAGGTCTCCTTTTTGTCTTCATCTATTTTTTCACCTGGATCAGCTTGGCCCGGTTGAGCATTTGAAGGTGTTTTAGGTTCTGCATTTGGACTTTCGCCAGAAGCACTGTTTTTTATTGCAGGGTTAATCGCTGCTGTTTGTGGAAGCTCCTTCCCATTTGCTGCTTCCAGTAAAGTAGTGCTTTTCTTCTCTGTCTCTGGTGGATCATTATTTGGCAGTGGACCGGCGCAAACTGAAAAATACCACAAGAGAGAGAATCACTATAAGATCTTGGGCCTAGCACACTGTTAAGCCGATAGCATCACCAAAACACCCAGTGAGGGAACATCTTTTGGATGAATGCGGAGTTTCTCAGACTTGTAGAATAAAGCCAATTAAATCACTGAAGCGGTTTCTGGCGTTAGAACACATAATTAAGACACTTAAAGGTATTGTGGAAGATTTTCCCGAATTTTAGAAAAGAACCGCCCTCTCCACTTTTTAATAAGTGTCACTGGCCCACCGGTGGGCCCAAATTCATTACATATTTAAAACAGTAATATCCTATACTAAACCTAAACTAATATTGACAAACTATATATCATTTGAAAGCTTACAATCTCTCGTTTTCATATTTGGTGACTGATTTTAGGAGCTGTAATTTATCAATTTGCAACAATAATATTTTCATACTCCTAAGGTGTTCAGTCCTTTATTTTGAAATAGTGATGAACATGAAAAATCATAAAAAAATGGTAGAAACCTCAGTTTGTTTTCATGCCAAGAGTTCAAAAGATAGCATTTGTTCAATTATTTTAGAAAAAAAGGTCTGAAAATGTTTTAGAAATAAAGAAAAAACATATATGGAAATACAGGCGCCCTTATATGGGCAGTAATGTCAACTAGTGGAGAAGTGTGGTACTGCGCCCAAACTAAATCTCACTGAAAGCTCATTTTTTAAGATATCAACCTAAAATTTAAAACACAACTTGTTCAGATTTTTGGCTTTCATTTTTGTGCAGTTTTAGAGTCACCAGGGTTTTGAAAAAATATATTTTATATAAAATATGAATAATTTTTTATTTTATTTTTTATTTTCATAAACTCAAACTTCTATAACTTTTTTTCTGTTAAACTTTCTTAATTTATTTCACTTCTACAAAAATCTGCCAATTTTCTTCTTTAAAACAAGACCAATCTTACATCTATACTCCAAAGCATTCTTGAGTTACAAACATTTAAGATCGGAAAGTGCATTTTCATGTATATTCAAAAAAAGGGGGGTGACACTTAAAGGGTTAAAAAAATGCACATGCTCCCGAGAGGGAACGCCTATTAAACGTGTGCACGAGAGAGCGTGCACGAGCCTATTCTCCTCGTGCACGCTCTGTTTACAAGTTTCTGTCGGCATGGCTCATACAAGCCTACTTTCAAAAAGAAGATTCGCACTTTTTCCACTAACATTTCAGCGTGATACCTTTTACCATTTGGTCATAAGGCTAGGCTACTGTAGACAAATTGAGATGTTCACCGTGTCTGCGCGGTACGTGACTTGTGCCAGGGCTAGCATCGCGAATCATAGCTTACATTAACTTTTACTAGCAGTGATTACATTTTAAATGGATTTCTCCAAATAGCATGCCAAACTTTACCTGTCGAGTAGAAACTTCGCGACTGAGGCATCAACCTGTGCTCTTAGCGCACACCAGCCAGCGTGTGAAATATTCTCCCCAAAACACTCCGGTCTTGTTTCTTTCTTCAGAGGCCTTTCTTTTCTTGTCATACAATTCGAAGACACTTTTTCTCTTGCGACCCTCAAAGTGCGCATGCGCAGAAAGCGAAAACTACCTAGCGACGAGCACGTACGACGGCCTTACGTAAACATATAACCAGAATGATTGACAACTAGGAGGACCAATAGTCTTGATGATCCACCCGGAAAAAAAAAATCTTCCACTATACCTTTAATGTTGTTTTTCTTTTAATTTGCCGCCCGTCTGTCATTTCTAACTGATTTACTGAGAAATACATGATGACTTGACGACCAAGGCTGCATTTATTTTACTTTTTTTATTTTTATAATATTGTTAACCCTTATGTGCTGTTAAAAGCTTTTTTTTGCACAGGCCTATATAAAGGGTTAATGGTGCCACCTGGTTATCAACAGTAAAAATTACTAATTTTACCTCTTCCCAACAGGGAAAACCACCAACAATCAAAAATGCATGATTTTATGGTGTCATGGCTTTGCAATCAAAAAATGTGGTTATAATGGAAGTCAATGGGGCAAAAACAGCCACGAACAGTAAATGAGGGAGAAAAAGTTAAAATCTGATGCTGCACAAAAACTAACAATGCATCAAAACCAATGTTGTTTCTAATCTTTGACATGTCCAAGACTGTGATAAAAGGTTAAAAAAAATCCAGTCCACAATCACATTTTATATTGAAAATAAGTAATTTTGTGTTTTTTCCCCCCCAAAATCAGTGACATAATTTATGAATTTGGCAATTAAAGAGTTAAAATCTTGATTTTTTTTTTAAAACATTTAGTAGTTTTGAACAGGACTGAGGTTGATTAATAGATTTGTGCAAAAAAAAAATCTAAAAAATATTTATCTGATCAATTTTTACAGCAGTTTAAAGTAGTGGCTGTTTTCAGCCACGAACATAACGAAAGGATGGGAATTTGAACGATGCACAAGGGTTAAATATTATGACAATTTGAAATAACTGTTTTCTATTTTAAGATGTAATTTATTCCTGTGATCAAAGCTGAATTTTCAGCATCATTACTCCAGTCTTCAGTGTCACATGATCCTTCAGAAATCATTCTAATATGATGATTTGATGCTCAAGAAACATTTCTCATTATCATCAATGCTGAAAACAGTTATTTACACTTTTATTTTCGGGATTATTTGATGAATAGAAAGTTCAAAAGAAAAGCATTTATCTGAAATAGAAAGCTTTTGTAACATTAAACACTACCGTTCAGAAGTTTAGGGGTCAGTAAGAATTATTATTTAATTTTTTGGGGGAAATAAATAAAATAAATCAATACTTTTATTCATCAAGGATGAATTAAATTGATCAAAAGCGACAGTAAAGACATTTATAATGTTACAAAAGATTATATTTCAGATAAATGCTGTTCTTTTGAACTTTCTATTCAAGTAATCCTGAAAATAAAAATGTAAATAACTGTTTTCAACACTGATAATAATGAGAAATGTTTCTTGATCATCAAATCATCATATTATACTGATTTCTGAAGGATCATGTGACACTGAAGACTGGAGTAATGATGTAGAAAATTCAGCTTTGATCACAGGAAAAAATTACATTGTTTTTTGAATAAATGCAGCATTGGTGAGCAGAAGAAACTTATTTTAAAAACCTTACCGATCCAAAACTTTTGACTGGTGGTGTGTATATATATATTAAATATGCCTATATTGTTCTGTTTACTCTGAGCGCGTGCTTGTCTGCTCGCGCGCGTTACAGCAGGATGGATTCTGATTGGCTGTCAATGTTTTTATCGCTGGATAAAATCGTTATGAAAGTGATTCCAAGTTAACGATATCGTTTCTATGTGCCGTTATCGTTATTGCTGTGGTGTGAACTCTGCTATTCTTTAATATTGAGAACGACTTTTAGATCTATATCTTTATAGTTATCTTAAGCCTAGATGACATTAAGCTGGTTGGCTGGTTTAAGAGGGTTTTTTGAAATTGGGAGACCAGCTTAAACCAGATAAGACCAGCCAAGCTGGTTTAGGTTTTTTTTCCCCTTCCAATATTAAACACGTCGAAATTTCGCAATGTGTAAACAATGGCCTCAAACAGGACGTCAATACACATAATTCTCACAAGCAGGAATGTGGTTTAACCAGTCACACTCATGACCACATTTACTAAAAACTTGCTGTCAGGATTTGCAAACGTGGAAAGAAATGCAAGATGACCAATAATGAGCTTACATGTAAAGTAATCGCACAGATTTCTGAATACAGTGAAATGATTCACACGTAAACACGTCACGAGCTAACACGTCAATCTGTTTCTGTTTGTCAATCTCACAAACATCATCTGACTAGCACAGTAGAAGTAGACTAGTAGAGGAGCACACTAACTTACCCCAAGACAAGCAGAGGACAACTAAACACAAGGTTGTTAAACGCAGCATGGCTTCATTCAGTGATACTGTAGATCAGTGGCACGAGACAGAATGAACAGAATGATGACAGTTACTGAAAGCCAACGCACTTCCGGTTCAGAGAGTGACTTCCGTGTTTACACACAGTGCGCGTGGTGAGAAATAACATGCGGACTGGACTTCCGTGACGGATCTAGTTGTCGTTCATACAGGATCCTATCAGAGAATTATATTATATTATATTATTATCTCTGTCCTCCGAACTAAAATTATATTATATCATTATCTCTGTCCTCCGAACTAAAATATAATATATTATGTTATGTTATATTATAATCTCTGTCCTCTGAACCAAAATTACAATATATTATATTATATCATTATCTCTGTCCTCCGAACTAAAATAACAATAAAAAATGTATTTGTTAATTTTTTTTTATTGTACCAGATACACAGCATGAGTGTGGATGTGTGTCACCCGATCAGGGAAGTTTACAGTGACTAACTGTAACGGTCACCAACACATCAGACTTTTATCCCTCCCTCACAAACTACATTTCCCATAACTCACCGCCCGGACTCATCATCACTGATTGCATTCACCTGTGTCTCATTACCCTGTTAGTCTCAGCCTATTTATACCATGTTCACTCATTCACTCTGCGAAGTTCTGTATGTTGTTGCACTGCATTGTTTGTTTGTTTGTTTGTTTGTTTGTTTGTTTGTTTGTTTGTTTGTTTGTTTGTTTGTTTGTTTGTTTGTTTGTATGTTTGTTTGTTTGTTTGTTTGTTTGTTTGTTTGTTTTGTGTCTGGATTGCCCCTTAATTAAAGCTGTATTTGGATCTCAACCTTCGTGTCTCGGAGCAGTTCGTAACAGAACTTTGATCCCGAGACTGTTCACGTCACGTCCGTCGGTCCAGAGACTGTTCACGTCATTTCCTCAAAACTAATGTCCCCGGACAAGCCAGTGTCCCCGGACAAGATGGCCGCCGCCGAGCCAGTGTCCCCGGACAAGATGGTCTCCTGAAGGGCCGTCTCCTCCGCCCTGGCCGCCTGAAGGGCCGTCTCCTCCGCCCTGGCCGCCTGAAGGGCCGTCTCCTCCGCCCTGGCCGCCTGAAGGGTCGTCTCCTCCGCCCTGGCCGCCTGAAGGGTCGTCTCCTCCGCCCTGGCCGCCTGGAGGGTCGTCTCCTCCGCCCTGGCCGCCTGAAGGGCCGTCTCCTCCGCCCTGGCCGCCTGAAGGGCCGTCTCCTCCGCCCTGGCCGCCTGAAGGGCCGTCTCCTCCGCCCTGGCCGCCTGAAGGGCCGTCTCCTCCGCCCTGGCCGCCTGAAGGGCCGTCTCCTCCGCCCTGGCCGCCTGAAGGGCCGTCTCCTCCGCCCTGGCCGCCTGAAGGGCCGTCTCCTCCGCCCTGGCCGCCTGAAGGGTCGTCTCCTCCGCCCTGGCCGCCTGAAGGGCCGTCTCCTCCGCCCTGGCCGCCTGAAGGGCCGTCTCCTCCGCCCTGGCCGCCTGAAGGGCCGTCTCCTCCGCCCTGGCCGCCTGAAGGGCCGTCTCCTCCGCCCTGGCCGCCTGAAGGGCCGTCTCCTCCGCCCTGGCCGCCTGAAGGGTCGTCTCCTCCGCCCTGGCCGCCTGAAGGGCCGTCTCCTCCGCCCTGGCCGCCTGAAGGGCCGTCTCCTCCGCCCTGGCCGCCTGAAGCACTCCACATCAGACTGTTTTCACTCCCTCACAAACTACATTTCCCATAACTCACTGGCCGGACTCATCATCACTGATTGCATTCACCTGTGTCTCATTACCCTGTTAGTCTCAGCCTATTTATACCATGTTCACTCATTCACTCACTGAGAAGTTTTGTATGTTGTTGCACTGCATTTCCGAGCGTTTTCCCTGGTTTCATGTCTCTTGGTTTTGGGATTTCTTGCCTGTTCCGTGGATTATGCCTCTGACCCCTGCCTGTTTTGTTTGTTTGTTTGACCTATTGCCTGTATATTGGATTACGTGTCTGGATTGCCCCTTAATTAAAGCTGCATTTGGGTCTCAGCCTTCATGTATCGGAGCAGTTCGTAACACACGTGTGTTGTTTGTGTGGATGAGTGTCAGATATGCGTGTGATTTCTTCAGTGATATCTGTCAGGTCTTGGATATGGTGGGAAAAAAGGCTAAAGACTAAAAAGGCACCAAATCAGTTTGCATATTCGCTAAATTATCTACATTACTTTTTAGATTCTAGATTTTTTTTTAGGTTCATTATCCATTTTACACAACTCATTTATTTAGAACTGTATCCTAAATGTTTTAACAATGCGGTGCCAAATGAAATGTGGAAAACTTAGACATACATTGGCAGTGCTCTGTTTCAGATTATGATAATAATAACGGTAAAATCCAAAGAAAGTTATAAATGAACAGTAAAGTAGGCATACTTGTTGATAAATGAAAGGAAAATACATATCTGGACTGTAGAGGGCAGTATAAGACCATGAATTTATTAAAAGCATTTGGTTCACTGGACTATATATGCATAATTCTCTCTCTCTCTCTCCATCCCTCTCTCTCTCTCTCTCTCTCTCCATACCTCTTTCTCTCTCTCTCTCTCTCTCCATCATACCTCTTTCTCTCTCTCTCTCTCTTTCTCTCTCTCTCTCTCTCCATCCCCCTCTTTCTCTCTCTCTCTCCATACCTCTTTCTCTCTCTCTCTCTCTCTCTCTCCATACCTCTTTCTCTCTCTCTCTCTCTCTCTCTCTCCATACCTCTTTCTCTCTCTCTCTCTCCATACCTCTTTCTCTCTCTCTCTCTCTCTCCATCCCCCCCCCCCCCCCCCTCTCTCTCTCTCTCTCTCTCTCTCGAGACGAAAGCTGAAGAACAGACTCTGAATCTACAATGAGCCAGACTCCTCAAAACACAACGCCAAACTCAGAAATATGGCTTTCTAACTGACAGAAGAAGAGCGAACGCAAGCAGTCCAGCAGATTTATAATGCTTTCTGGTGTCTCTATCACAGCAGATGTCCTCTTTAATTTTAATAACTAATCTAAAGGCTTTATGTTTCTCCAAGTCTTGTGTATGGGTTCTTGAAGCGATTGTTCAGCCAAAATTAAACTTCTCTCATAATTTATTAGTGGTGTAGCGATACCCTCATGTCGCGATATTATTGCGATACTCCAAGACATATGATAAAAGCAGCTGGAAACCCAAAGCACAGGCCAATAAAGACACCGGAATAAACAAACATTTATGATTCTGAAGCTGAAAATACTGAATTATTTTAGACGAATATGCTTGCGCTCAGTCACTGTAGATATATTTAAAATAATCTAGGCCATTTTTACTGGTAACATCAGACAGTTGGCATTATCAGGACCCACAAATATTCCCGCATTGCATTATTATACATCACATTCAACATTATAGTAGTTTAATGTGTCAGCTCTGAAAACTTTTTTTTTTTTTTAAACAATACACAATACATATTGTTGCATGTTTATATTGCGATATTGTTACACCCCTCTGATTTACTCACCCTCCTCATCTCGTTGTTTTTGTTATTCGGGAAAGAAAGTGCAGCGTTCACATTCTGCCTGATATTTGCTTTTTGTGTGATGGAGAAGAATTGGGTTTGTAAATGACCTCGTTTTTGTCTTTTTGTTGTTTTTTAGTGAAGAAACACCACATAAAAACTCCTTTGTTTTTCTCTCCCCCTTCAGACCACGCGCGTGAGATGATCTTTTCCAATGTAAATATGTTCAAAACCATTGGCCTAATCTTTATCTTGCATGACCTTAACGACTGCCATGAATAATTTGTTACAGCGAGCAAAGATCTTGCACAACATGCAAATCATGTTAATGTTAATCAATGTTTCACGAAACCCCTGCAGCCTCAAATACTCCTAAAGATAGTCCTGGCATTTATACTGGAAATGATCCCTCTTATTCTTCATCCGCCTTCCTTCTTTAAGGTCAAGTGGTCTTAAATAAAACATTAAGAGGCAGTCTAGGGCACATCGCCAGGTGATACCTGTCTTCACCAACTGAGACACGGACAAATGTGATGAGAGAGTTGATCGAACAATCAATGAACATGTTATAAGCCATGCATACGCTCACTGTAACTGTCAATCATACAGCATCACTGATGGAAAGGACACACAAATCTGATCTTCCACCTATGAGGACGCTCTATTTTTATTTATAAAAACCCGTGTGAGAAAAATATTAAGTTTGATACTGTAGAAATAAAAAAAAAATTATGATAAAAAAACTATTATTATTATTATTACATATGTAAATATTATATTTATTAGAATATACGGCCTATTATACTTTATATTGTCACTGAATTAAAGCGAAATTATTTAATTTTTTGTACCCATGCTGTAAAAAATTATTGTTGATTTAACTTAAAGTGAATATCCTGGTTGCCTTGAAATTTTGAGTTCTTTGAAACTATTTTTTTTTAGATAATACAAAGAAAGACATTGGTTTAATTGACAGAAACTGAAAATATTAGGTTATCTTAATAACATTAATTATCTAGGTTGATTTGACAACGTTGCGATAACAAATCATGAATATTTCTGGAGCTATTTTTAATAGGGGTTATACTGAGGAATTGAGAAACCCTTGTTATTAAAGGGTAACTGTTGCCAAAATTGATAATTTTTGTTGATCTACCCGAGTCAAACGTTCGTGTACAAGCATAATTAGAATGGAAACTCCACTTTTAAGATTGACCGTATTTTCGTTTTCGGTCAAAATTCCTATTGAATGGGAGTGCATGGGACACTTCTATGATAGCATCAAAATCGCTATTTTTAAAACACTAATGGTCGATCTGTATCACTGAATCATTTCATTATGAGGATATTTTTTTCAAATACAAGGTCAATATTGATTTTCACTAACGACAAAACTACAAATTATCCGTGAATTTATATGGAACTATTAGGAGTTTTACATCTGTACTCTCCTCATGTTACGTTGCATTCGGAGATCGACTACTTTTGACTGACAAACTTCCAGCCACCGGAAACACTAACTGATAAAGTGAATCGTACAAAACCTTTCTTTTTTAGTAAACTCTGTGTACACAAACACTGTAGTCAATGCTCAGGTTCATGTGTAGAGCCGCTGGTGATACTTCAAGCACAGTTTCATGTTGTGTCGAGCCGCATTAGTGTTTTAAAAATAAGAGATTTTTATGCTATCATAGAAGTGACCCATCCCTCAAAAGGCATTCTGACCGAAAATACAGTCAAACTTAAAAGTGGAGTTTCCATTCTAAATACGCTTTAACACGAATGTTTAACTCGGGTAGATTAATAACAAGAGCCTAGGTTCAATTTTGGCAACAAAAACCCTCTAAAAAAATGTTTTTACATGTAGGCTATAGCTACTGCGATTAAACTGAGAGGGGTCATAGCACTTGTTGTCCTACTGTTAGTTTCACTGCTTCTATTGTTCTCATTTGTAAGTCGCTTTGGATAAAAGCGTTTGCTAAATAAATAAATAAATGTAAATTAGCGATACCGCTGGCCGTTAAGTGAACTGCAGCAGCACTTAATGCTCGAACACACAACGCAGAATGATTCAAAGCCCAGCCCCAGACTAAGTTATTTTTGTTATTTGCTTAGAAGTAAAAAATAAGTTGGAAATAAGGTTTTTAGCGATATACTGTCTGTGTGTTAGCGAATATCCCGATGACGTCACGCGGCTGAGAGCGACGGTTAGATGAATATGTGAGTGCTGCGATTTCCTCTCAATAACACAATAAACACACAATAAATGACAGCGATGAGAAAACGTACTCGGTTACTAACGTAACCTCGGTTCTCTCTAGGAGAGGGAACGAGTACTGCGTCGAAGAACGCTACGGGAAAGATATTTCTTTGTCGAGATTGAAGCCAAAAATTAATCCTTAATTTTGTAATATTGTAAAACGCTTTTCTGAAGCATACAACCTAGGCGGAGCAATACAGCTCACCCATTGGCTGCTCTGCCAGAAAAGCACAGCCTATGCGAGGCCAGGACGCTGACCAATGAGGACGCTTCGCGCCCTTCTGCGTCACCTCCCGCCCAAACAGGCGTGGCCTAGGCCTATAAATACGAGCATAGCTGTCTAACACGCCGATTTTCGTCAATGAAGCGACGCAGCGTGGACACGCACGGCATGAGACGCAGTACTCGTTCCCTCTCCTAGAGAGAACCGAGGTTACGTTAGTAACCGAGTACGTTCTCTTACGTAGAGTTCTCTCGTACTGCGTCGAAGAACGCTACGGGAACCCTATGCAAACCGCCGTGCGTGTTCTTGGATCGACACAGACACCTAAGGGCGCGCGCGCCCTGGTATACAAGCGCCTACCCCAAGAAGTATAGGGAGAGCGGCTAAAATAGCATCATCCCTTATAGTAGTGCCTCTTAAGGCATAATAGCATATATATGTAAATATAGATATATATGAAGGGTAATAGCATGCTCATGGGACACATTGTCAGTGAGTGATGCTTAAACATTGAAGTGACCTGGGCCGCAGCGCGGGGCAGGAACACTTATACATATTAGGCATTGAAGTGACCTGGGCCGCAGCGCGGGGCAGGAGCACTTGTACATATTACCATTGAAGTGACCTGGGCCGCAGCGCGGGGCAGGAACACTTATACATAGTCTTCTAGACCGAGAGCAGTTTAGCCTGCAACGCAGGAACCTCTAGGTTATAGAACCTAATAAATGTAGACGGGGAGGCCCAGCCTGCCGCCATACAGATATCATGTAACGAGATTCCGCTATACCAAGCCCATGAAGAGGCCATGCCTCTCGTAGAATGTGCTCTGATGCCCAAAGGGCATTCCAAGCCTCTAGATGCGTAGGCTAGCGCAATGGCGTCCACTACCCATCGAGATAGACTCTGTTTCGTTGCGGCTCGTCCCTTGGAGCGCCCGCTGAACGAAACAAAGAGCTGCTCCGTCTGTCGAAAAACAGCGGAGCGGGACACGTAAGCTCTTAATGCCCTGACCGGGCAAAGGGAGCTATTTCCGTCCTCTGAGGCCGGCATGGCCGACAGGGAGATGACCTGAGCCCTGAACGGTGTGTTGAGGGACTTAGGCACGTACCCATGCTTCGGTTTCAATACGACTATAGAGTCGTTTGGCCCGAACTCCATACAAGAAGCTCTCACTGAGAGCGCTTGCAAGTCTCCCACACGCTTCACTGAAGCGAGAGCCAAAAGAAACACGGTCTTGAGAGACAGGTGTTTCATGTCAACTGAGTGAATAGGCTCGAAAGGGGCCCCTTTCATAGCGTTCAACACTGTAGAAAGGTCCCAAACGGGGACTGAAGGAGGCCTTGGAGGGTTTAACCTCCTGGCGCCTCTCAGGAAGCGGACCACCAGGTCGTTCCTGCCTAGTGAACGGCCAAGCGTTGGATTAACGAACGCTGATATGGCAGCCACATAGACTTTGAGCGTGGATGGGGTTCTTCCCTTATCCAATAGCTCTTGCAAGAAGGAGAGAATCTCCGGTTCTCCACACTGAAGTGGTGACAGACCTTGATCTGAACACCATCCAGAGAACACCGACCATTTGGAAGCGTAGAGCCGTCTAGTAGACGGAGCCCTAGCTTGTTCGATCGTGTCTAACACTCCTCTTGGGAGGTTAGCGGGTACCCGTTTATGGCCCATACGTGTAGGGACCAAAGCTCGGGGTGAGGATGCAGAATCGAGCCCTTGGCCTGTGAGAGGAGATCTCTCCTCACTGGAATCGGCCACGGGGCAGTACTTTTCAGTCGCATCAAAGCTGGGAACCAGGTCTGATTCGTCCAGAATGGAGCAACTAGCAGTACTGAGCATCCGCTCTCCTTGATACGCTCCAGCACTTGAGGCAGGAGTGAGACAGGAGGAAAAGCATAGAGCGGGCGGCGGGGCCAGACACTGGCCAGCGCGTTCGCGCTCTTCGAAAAGAATTCTGGGCAGTGAGCGTTTTCCTGGTTTGCAAACAGGTCTATTTCCGCTCTGCCGAACGTTTTCCACAGCAGACGCACTGTCTGTGTGTGTAGGGACCACTCTCCCGTAGGAACGTTGTTCCGTGAGAGTCTGTCCGGGCCTACGTTCAAGTGACCTGGCACGTGCATTGCTCTTAACGAGCGCAGGTTGTGCTGGGCCCACACCAGTATGCGTTCCGCTAACCTGAATAGGTTCCGGGATCTCACGCCACCCTGGCGGTTTATGTAGGCTACTACCGACATGTTGTCCGAGCGGACCAGGACGTGGTGTCCTTTTATCCGGGGACAGAAGCGCCTCAGCGCAAAGTCCACTGCCATCATTTCCAGGCAGTTTATGTGCGGTAGTTCGGCTCGCTCTGACCACTGGCCAAAGAGCGGACTGCCGTCGAGCAGTGCTCCCCAGCCTGAGGTGGACGCGTCCGTGGACACCACCTTCAGGCTCGAGGAAGTCCCCAGGCTTACACCTGACCGGTACCAGTCTGACGCTCTCCATGGTGTCAGGGCTGAAATGCATTCCTGAGTGACCTTGAGGCGATAACGACCGTGTAACCATGCTCGGCGCGGTACGCGCGCTCTCAACCAGAACTGTAGTGGGCGCATGCGCAGCAGGCCCAACTGCAGCACTGTTGAGGCTGAGGCCATGAGACCCAGCATTTTCTGAAATCTCCTGAGTGGCACTATGTGGCCGCTGAGGAAGGATTTCGCCATTGCAGGGTATTTTGCCTGCGCTGTGATGACAGCTGTGCTGTCATAGACAGTGAGTTCAGATCCAGTCCTAAAAAGGAGATCCTTTGACTGGGAAACAGTGAACTTTTCTCCCAATTGACTCTCAGACCTAAGCACTCGAGGTGATCGAGAATTAGGGTCTTGTGGCGGATGCGTTCTGAAGGTGATTGAGCTAGAATCAGCCAATCGTCCAAATAATTCAGAATTCGAATGCCGCGGAGTCTCAGGGGTGCCAGCGCCGCGTCCATGCACACTGTAAATGTACGAGGTGCTAGAGACAGGCCGAATGGCAGGACTGTGTACTGATATGCCTGGCCCCCGAAGGCGAATCTCAAAAATCGCCTGTGACGTGACGCAATTTGTATGAAAATACGCGTCTTTCAGATCTATTGCCATAAACCAGTCTCCTCGGCGAATCTGCGCGAGGATAGCTCTGGTCGTGAGCATTCTGAACTTTCGCTTTGTCAGCGCTTTGTTCAGATGCCTGAGATCTAAAATGGGTCTGAGACCCCCGTCTTTTTTCGGTTCCAGAAAATATCTGCTGTACAGACCCCCTTCGCTCTGAGCTTGAGATAAAGGCTCTATGGCCCCTTTGCTCAATAGCTTCGCTATTTCGGCTCGAAGTAGATGTGCTACTTCTGTTTTCACCGTAGTTTCGACTTTCTCCGTGAAACGGGGAGGGCGTCGATGAAACTGTAGCGAATAGCCTCTTTTTATAGTCTCTAGCACCCATTCTGAGACCCCGGGAAGTCTTTCCCATGCATCTGCACGTGTGACTAGGGGTTGAATGTAATCTGGGCCCTGGTCGCGAAATGGCGGCGACACGAGAGCAACCGTGTGCTGTGACATGGACGCCGTGGCGTGTGAGGCGGGGGACATGTTTAACACAGTATGCATCCCGCGCGCGCTCGGCTCTCTGTGTCGAGAGAGAGCGCGCGGGACGAGTCCCGTAGGGCTCGTGATGTTTGTGAATAAACGTGGGCGCTTGGTGGCGGGCACATTTATAACACCGGGAACACTGTTTTTGTGTACTGACTGACCGTTCGTTAGTTTCGTTTTTACAGAAAACCGCGGAACGTGCAGTGTGTAGTGGTTGTGGGCACTTGGCAGTGGGTCACGCTCACTACATGTAAAACACAATCGGCATGAGCCGATTTTATGTGTGCAGACCCTGTGTTGTTCAGGGCTGTGCTTGCACGGGTTGAAAAACCGGGCTCTGGTCGCGAAATGGCGGCGACACGAGAGCAGTCGTGTGCTGTAACATGGGCGCCATTGCAGCGTGATGCGGGGGCGCGCTTAATCGAGCGGGCAGCCCGCGCGCGCTCTCAGCTCTCTCAGCTGAAAGAGGGAGCGCGCGGTGCGAGCCCCGTACGGCTCGGCATGTTTGAGAATAAATGTGGGTGCGTGAACGCGGGTACATTTATAGCACTGGGAAGTACTGTCTATTAGAACTGACTGACCGTGCATAGGTTTCGTTTCATAGAAACCGTGTGACATGTAGCTTGTAGTGATTGTGGGCGCTTGAAAACGGGCACGCTCACTACATATAATGCACAATCGAAATGAGTCGATTTATGTGTGCAAGCCCTATATTGTGCGGGGCTGTGCTTGTGTGTATAGATGGGCACTGGGTCGTGGGCATACAGTTACACACATTACATCATCGGCCATGGCCGGGACACCGTGTAGCACAGAGAGTACTGTCTATCAGAACCGACTGACCGTACATTCGTTTCGTTTTTACAGAAACCACGGGACATGCAGTGTGTAGTGATTGTGGGCACTGAAAAGCGGGCACGTTCACTAGCTTACATGTGAAGCACAACCGACACGAGTCGATTTTATGTGTGCAAGCCCTGTATTGTGTAGGGCTGTGCTTGTGTGTACGAATGGGCACTAGGTCGTGGGCATTACGGATACACACATTACACCATCGGCCGTGGCCGGGACACCAGTAAATACATTTTCAGATTTACCTGGGGCGTCGTGAAAACGGCGTCTGTGTGCAGGCAAACGGGCCTTGATGCCGATTTGGTGACTGCAAAATACACTGGCACGGTCGCGAATGTTGGGACTGTGCGAGCGAGACATTTTAGTGAAATCCGGCCGCGGCGGGATTTTAACACTGTAGCTTTCCTCGAAGCAGAAATGCGCATCCTGGCTGAAAACGGGGCTTTCCGGGACTCCGCGATTTCTTCGTGAATTCAGGAAGAAAAAGGCGCGGGTCGTGAGGACGGTAACGTACGTTCCTCTGCAGAAAAGCAGCCATCCAGCCGGTAAGCGCATCGATGCTGGTCTTTCTCCGTCGACGCTCACGAGCGGCGGGGGAGGGGAGATCCTCGGAGCTCGCCCATCCCTCGCTACCCGAAGCGAGGAGAGAACAGCAGTCGTCCTTCACAGACACAGCTTCATCTTCCTCATCCACGACGGACGCGGCGGCACACAGCGGCCCTTGTCCGTCGGTCAGAGAGTCCAGCGAAGCGGGCGGAGGAGCTAGCGGCAGCAGCGGCGAGCACCTCGTGGTGAAGGGAGGTTCCGGGCTCCGCTGAGCACGGCGCTTTTCACGGCGCGGCACTACAGCGGGCGGAAAAGGGTGCAGCTTCAGTAAATGAACGCCAGGCGAGTCCGCAGAGTCACCGTAGGCATCAAATCACAGTGATGGCAGCCGCCATCGACGAGAGCTGAAGCTGCGTGATACTCACAGGCAGGAAACACAAGTACGTGGTCCCCGTCGCTGAGCGGGGCTCTACACGAGCCACAGGAGGTGCGAGACATCTTGAAAAAGACGCTCGGCTCTTTTAGTGTGGAAAAACTGTGTGACGCGACGGCGAACACACACACAAAACACACACACATAATGTAAAGGATATTCCACGCCGGAGAAGCGCAGCAGGGAACGGCGGCTGAAGGCGGCGATGACCAGCGGCTTCAGGTAAGAGGCGCGTCCTGCTGAGGTGCTTGTATCCAAACGGCTGTGGCGGCTCGAATCCAATCCAACGATGCGTGCAGCTTCGTGAATTTAAGAAAATCGGCGTGTTAGACAGCTATGCTCGTATTTATAGGCCTAGGCCACGCCTGTTTGGGCGGGAGGTGACGCAGAAGGGCGCGAAGCGTCCTCATTGGTCAGCGTCCTGGCCTCGCATAGGCTGTGCTTTTCTGGCAGAGCAGCCAATGGGTGAGCTGTATTGCTCCGCCTAGGTTGTATGCTTCAGAAAAGCGTTTTACAATATTACAAAATTAAGGATTAATTTTTGGCTTCAATCTCGACAAAGAAATATCTTTCCCGTAGCGTTCTTCGACGCAGTACGAGAGAACTCTACGTAAGAGAACAGCAGTAAGCATCTGATTATAGTGATGTGGATATGTTTGTAGCCTACCATTGCGATTCATCGGCATCATGTCGAGAGATGAGGTCGTTAAAATTACTGCATGATAGTTTAAGGCTATAGCCTATCTGACGAAATTAGACTATTTTGAATGAATCCCATTTCCTTGTATGACACATTGACATTACATTGAATGGCTCTTTCAGCATTATCCTGAATATTGTAAGCATTCATTTCGTGTGTCATTGAACGGAAGTTAATACTAACTGTCACATCATTTTGATTTTCCCGGCAAAAACGTCCCGAGTCCTTCACATAAAAATCATACTTTCATAGACATCATAGGAAATCGTGGAAGGTCTCGTTTTTTAAAGTTTCGACACAAGCTGTTTATACATTATCAATTTAAAAAAACGATTAATACATGAACATTATTACATAGCCCATTTAATGTTAAAAATGGAAGCCTGAAGAGATTTTTTCAATTCAGTTAATTTGTTTGTAAATAACTTGAGAACATTGACAGGCCTAAAAATACATTTTGCTAAATCTTTTTCTTTTCTCACCCCTGGACTCTAGTTTGAAAACCTCTTATAGTATTGATTTTTTAAATAATATTTTTATAACCATACTTTTCAAATACACTTCCAGTCAAATGTTTAAACTCTTTGCCTGAATCATGAGCACAAATACTTTTTTAGGCTTCTGCATGCAATATATGCAATTTATGTTATTATATGTATTATTGTTATTTTTTTCTAAATGAGTGAGCATACATGCATGCACTCTTCAATAATGTTTAAAAAGCACATCATGAGTTGAGAATGACCTCAAATGAGCTCAAAGAAGAGAATATTGTAAAAACTTTTGACTGATTTTATTCATATGAAGAAACAAAACCAGTCTAAGTTGTTCTGAGTCCACAGCACAGCTCTGAGCCGAAGGAAGATGAACAAGTTTTCAGCCTCACTTCACAGAAAATGATGAATGAAGCCATGAAAGGCTACAAACTCCTCTCACACTGAACCTGAAGTCTTATTCAGTCTTCAGTTGCTGTCGAGACACAATCCAGCGAGTTTTATCAATCGCACAGAAAGCAAACACAAGCACGTTATTTCTCCTCTTCTAGAGACTGACAATCTCTCTGACGCGCTGTTAATGTGCACTGCACTCCAGACTCAAGCTGATTTCTGTATTCCTTTGTCTTAATATTGATTGTGGAGGAATGTAAACAGTGGTTCAGAAACATGAAAGGCCAGACCTGGCCCGGATTCGGGATCAAAGCGGGCTCCTGACGGCAGACGCTTGGCCAGGGGCCAGTGAGATCTAATGAGCTGATTAACATGCATTAATTCTGACCTGTGAGGAGCACACAGATGTCTCTGATGAGAGAGAGAGAGAGAGAGGGATGGAGAGAGAGAGAGAGAGAGAGAGAGAGATTGTTGGTCGTCCCGATGGCCGCATCTGATTATTAAAATCACAATCACACAAATGAAAAGCTAAGGCAATGTTAGACAATGTGTCATTTTTGTAATGAACAATTTAAAAAAATAATAATAATAGCGTAATCTTTACCAAAAACATTTGGCACTGGCCATCCGGAGATGTGCACAGATTAATCATAAAAATAGTTAAATTACTGAATACCTTAAAACACTCGACACACCCAAAGGACATATATTTAAAATCATAAGGTCTTTCTTTTTCTTCGTCTATCCTTATATTGTTGTTTGTCTGTGTTTTGTTTTTGTTCTTTTGTTTTCATTTTTATTTAGTAAAATTTCTGTATATATTTCTGCAATAAAAAAAACATTTGGCAATAGAAGCGTTAAATACTAGGTACAGTATACATTTTATTTTGAATTATACAAATGTTTGTATTATTATTATATGGCATTCCAAGAGTGTTGATATTTGATTTTACAGCTGTAGTGATGCAAACATCAACAAGAAATGTCAAATAAATGTTTTCTTTCTATTTATCCTCAAAAAAAAAGCATCACAGATTCAAATATGAAGTTGCACAACTGCGAGTAAATCCTCATATTACTGATTTCTGGAGGATCATGTGACACTGAAGACTGGAGTAATGATGCTGAACATGGAGCTTTGATCACAGGAATAAATTACACTTTAATATATATTCACATAGCAAACAATACTGTGTTTTCGATCAAATAAATGCATTAAATGCAGCCTTGGTAGCAGAAGAAATTTCTTTCAAAAACATTTAAAAAATCTTTAAATATTAAAATATTATATTTATATATACATAATTGTATATATAGGCTATATATAATGCAAATATAATTTTATAATTAAATAAATAATAATCAAAATGGCAAGATGCAAAATCAGAGTTATGAGGAAAAAAAGGAAAAAGTGTGAGAAGTAATCAATATAATGAAATATAATATATATTATTTATGAGCACAAAAATACATAAATGATTACATTTAAATGATAAAACCCCAAATTACTACAAAATATGTAACAAAAATACTGCTTAAAAAACTAGCAAGGCGTATTCAACACATTTCATAATAAAATGTCTGCCAGCTCCAGGAAGTGCAACACGATGCAATAATGTTCCGGAGAACAGAAGATCTGCTGCAGTTAACAAGCTCTTCTCCAGCAACCGACTCACAGATATCCTTCTGCAGACAATCTCTCTAACAGGCCAGTCATATTAAAGTCACTCAGCCCGGCTCGTGTGGGTCGCGTAGCGTGTGTGTGTGTGTGTGTGTGAGACGTATGGAGAATAGGCCAGCGCTTCAGAGTCCTATAGCCTTAAGGAGCCACGCTTTCTCTGTTGTCTGACAACTCATTACCTTTAATTTGGCTGATGGGTCTAGAGCTGAGGGTACACACACACACACTCACACACACACACACACACACACACACACACACACACACACACACACACACGCACACACACACACACGGGGCCCTAGAGAGCATCGCAGGGCCCAGGATGATGCAAGGCATATTCCTCGCTTCTCTAATGACTGCAGAGCAAAATAAAATATAAGCCTTTGTGTGTGTGTGTGTGTGTGTGTGTGTGTGTGTGTGTGTGTGTGTGACTGACAGGTCTGTTCCTCACCTGAGGGCAGAGAGGGAAATGAGCACTCAACGTGTGTCAACCTGTCCGTCTGCACACACACACACACACACACACACACACACACACACACACACACACAGAGCAACAGTGTGCTGTTAGTTGAGTCATATGGGAACCAACACACACTGTAAGACATCATTAAGCAATTAGTGATAATGATGCTGGATTTTCCTCACACTCGACGTGATTGGCTGTCGCTGCCAGTGTGAAGCGCAGCGTTGAGATTCCTCTCTGAGTTATGGCACATTAATATTATTCCAGTGTACACACACACCTGCGTTCATGATGGGCGGCTGAGTGTTTTAGCGCGGTTGTTGTGCACAAATGAGCTTCGGCGGGTCTAATTTTGGCCCGTTTTGACATTTGGAAGTTTATATCACGCAAGAAAAGAATTATGAAATAAAAAGTTGAAATTACCTTTTTATTTTTTTTATTCCGTAAACAAATAAACTGAATTGCTAGGAGTAAACTGAGGAAGAAAGTCAGAATTGACCCTTCACAGGGAGTTTGTTTGACAGGCGATCTGACCAATCATAATCCGCCATTCGCTGAATCCGCCATTTTTGTCGGACAAAGCAGTCAGGAGAGTTAGTAGATTAACATGGGAGGATTTGAACTTGAGAAGTGGAGTGTACTGACGCATTTCCGCGGTTAAAACAATATTCCTTCTGATGTTCATTCATGTTTATTTGATGCTATAAATGAACTAGAAGGAAGAGATGATCGGTTCACGAGCGGCTTTAACTGATGCTCTACAGCGATCTGTCAGACACATTAAAGAGCCACAAAAAGGTATTTATTGCTTAAATTTCTTTTAAAAAATGACCAAATTTGAAAGGTGAGACTTAGTTTAATATCAAAAGTAACCTGGTCTGTCCTGTCTGTCATTCTCCTCTCTGCTCCACGATGTATTTTTCACTGCGTGAGAACATGGTGTGTGTGTGAGAGCGGCGTAGCTAGTCGGACAGAACATAGCAACAGTAACTAAGGGGGGCGGGTCTTTGCGAACGGTCAATTGTGAGATATGAACTCCCAATTTTATGAAAAAAAGTACTTTAAAAAAAAAAAGTTTACACAGGTAACCAACACAGCTGACACAGGTAAACACACAACACAGCTGACACAGATAAACACACAACACAGCTGACACAGGTAAACACAACACAGCTGACACAGGTAAACACACAACACAGCTGACACAGGTAAACACACAACACAGCGGACACAGGTAAACACACAACACAGCGGACACAGGTAAACACACAACACAGCTGACACAGGTAAACACACAACACAGCTGACACAGGTAAACACACAACACAGCTGACACAGGCAAACACACAACACAGCGGACACTGGTAAACACACAACACAGCTGACACAGATAAACACACAACACAGCGGACACAGGTAAACACACAACACAGCTGACACAGGTAAACACACAACACAGCTGACACAGGTAAACACACAACACAGCTGACACAGGTAAACACACAACACAGCGGACACAGGTAAACACACAACACAGCTGACACAGGTAAACACACAACACAGCTGACACAGGTAAACACACAACACAGCTGACACAGGTAAACACACAACACAGCTGACACAGGTAAACACACAACACAGCGGACACAGGTAAACACACAACACAGCGGACACAGATAAACACACAACACAGCGGACACAGATAAACACACAACACAGCGGACACAGATAAACACACAACACAGCTGACACAGGTAAACACACAACACAGCGGACACAGATAAACACACAACACAGCGGACACAGGTAATCACACAACACAGCTGACACAGGTAAACACACAACACAGCTGACACAGGTAAACACACAACACAGCTGACACAGGTAAACACACAACACAGCTGACACAGGTAAACACACAACACAGCGGACACAGATAAACACACAACACAGCGGACACAGGTAAACACACAACACAGCGGACACAGATAAACACACAACACAGCGGACACAGATAAACACACAACACAGCGGACACAGATAAACACACAACACAGCTGACACAGGTAAACACACAACACAGCGGACACAGATAAACACACAACACAGCGGACACAGGTAATCACACAACACAGCTGACACAGGTAAACACACAACACAGCGGACACAGGTAACCAACACAGCTGACAAGGTAAACACACAACACAGGTAAACACATAACACAGCTGACACAGGTAAACACACAACACAGCTGACACATGCAAACACACAACACAGCGGACACAGGCAAACACACAACACAGCGGACACAGGTAAACACACAACACAGCTGACACAGGCAAACACACAACACAGCAGACACAGGCAAACACACAACACAGCAGACACAGGTAAACACACAACACAGCTGACACAGGTAAACACACAACACAGCTGACACATGCAAACACACAACACAGCGGACACAGGCAAACACACAACACAGCGGACACAGGCAAACACACAACACAGCGGACACAGGTAAACACACAACACAGCTGACACATGCAAACACAAAACACAGCGGACACAGGCAAACACACAACACAGCGGACACAGGTAAACACACAACACAGCGGACACAGGTAAACACACAACACAGCAGACACAGGTAAACACACAACACAGCTGACACAGGCAAACACACAACACAGCGGACACAGGTAAACACACAACACAGCGGACACAGGTAAACACACAACACAGCTGACACAGATAAACACACAACACAGCGGACTCAGGCAAACACACAACACAGCGGACACAGGTAAACACAACACAGCGGACACAGGTAAACACACAACACAGCTGACACAGATAAACACACAACACAGCGGACTCAGGCAAACACACAACACAGCGGACACAGGTAAACACACAACACAGCTGACACAGGTAAACACACAACACAGCTGACACAGATAAACACACAACACAGCGGACTCAGGCAAACACACAACACAGCGGACACAGGTAAACACACAACACAGCTGACACAGATAAACACACAACACAGCGGACTCAGGCAAACACACAACACAGCGGACACAGGTAAACACACAACACAGCGGACACAGGTAAACACACAACACAGCTGACACAGGTAATCACACAACACAGCGGACACAGGTAAACACACAACACAGCTGACACAGGTAAACACACAACACAGCTGACACAGGTAAACACACAACACAGCTGACACAGGTAAACACACAACACAGCGGACACAGGTAAACACACAACACAGCGGACACAGGTAAACACACAACACAGCGGACACAGGTAAACACACAACACAGCGGACACAGGTAAACACACAACACAGCGGACACAGGTAAACACACAACACAGCGGACACAGGTAAACACACAACACAGCTGACACAGGTAAACACACAACACAGCTGACACAGGTAAACACACAACACAGCGGACACAGGTAAACACACAACACAGCTGGCACAGGTAAACACAATACACAGCGGACACAGGCAAACACACAACACAGCTGACACAGGTAAACACACAACACAGCGGACACAGGTAAACACACAACACAGCTGACACAGGTAAACACAACACAGCTGACACAGGTAAACACACAACACAGCTGACACAGGTAAACACACAACACAGCTGACACAGGTAAACACACAACACAGCGGACACAGGCAAACACACAACACAGCTGACACAGATAAACACACAACACAGCTGACACAGGTAAACACAAAACACAGCTGACACAGGTAAACACACAACACAGCTGACACAGGTTAACACACAACACAGCTGACACAGGTAAACACACAACACAGCTGACACAGGTTAACACACAACACAGCTGACACAGGTAAACACACAACACAGCGGACACAGGTAAACACACAACACAGCGGACACAGGCAAACACACAACACAGCTGACACAGGTAAACACACAACACAGCGGACACAGGTAAACACACAACACAGCGGACACAGGTAAACACAAAACACAGCTGACACAGGTAAACACACAACACAGCTGACACAGGTTAACACACAACACAGCTGACACAGGTAAACGCACAACACAGCGGACACAGGTAAACACACAACACAGCGGACACAGGCAAACACACAACACAGCTGACACAGGTAAACGCACAACACAGCGGACACAGGTAAACACACAACACAGCTGACACAGGTAAACACAACACAGCTGACACAGGTAAACACACAACACAGCTGACACAGGTTAACACACAACACAGCTGACACAGGTAAACACACAACACAGCGGACACAGGCAAACACACAACACAGCTGACACAGGTAAACACACAACACAGCTGACACAGGTAAACACACAACACAGCTGACACAGGTAAACACAACACAGCTGACACAGGTAAACACACAACACAGCTGACACAGGTAAACACACAACACAGCGGACACAGGTAAACACACAACACAGCTGACACAGGTAAACACAAAACACAGCGGACACAGGTAAACACACAACACAGCTGACACAGGTTAACACAACACAGCTGACACAGGTAAACACACAACACAGCGGACACAGGTAAACACACAACACAGCTGGCACAGGTAAACACAATACACAGTGGACACAGATAAACACACAACACAGCTGGCACAGGTAAACACAATACACAGTGGACACAGATAAACACACAACACAGCTGACACAGGTAAACACAACACAGCTGACACAGGTAAACACACAACACAGCTGACACAGGTAAACACAACACAGCTGACACAGGTAAACACACAACACAGCTGACACAGGTAAACACACAACACAGCTGACACAGGCAAACACAACACAGCGGACACAGGTAAACACACAACACAGCGGACACAGGTAAACACACAACACAGCTGACACAGGCAAACACAACACAGCGGACACAGGTAAACACACAACACAGCTGACACAGATAAACACACATCACAGCGGACACAGGTAAACACACAACACAGCTGACACAGGTAAACACACAACACAGCGGACACAGGTAAACACACAACACAGCTGACACAGGTAAACACACAACACAGCTGACACAGGTAAACACACAACACAGCGGACACAGGTAAACACACAACACAGCTGACACAGATAAACACACAACACAGCGGACACAGGTAAACACACAACACAGCTGACACAGGTAAACACAACACAGCGGACACAGGTAAACACACAACACAGCGGACACAGGTAAACACACAACACAGCTGACACAGGTAAACACACAACACAGCGAACACAGGTAAACACACAACACAGCTGACACAGGCAAACACAACACAGCGGACACAGGTAAACACACAACACAGCTGACACAGATAAACACACATCACAGCGGACACAGGTAAACACACAACACAGCTGACACAGGTAAACACACAACACAGCGGACACAGGCAAACACACAACACAGCGGACACAGGTAAACACACAACACAGCGGACACAGGTAAACACACAACACAGCTGACACAGGTAAACACACAACACAGCGGACACAGGTAAACACACAACACAGCGGACACAGGTAAACACACAACACAGCTGACACAGGTAAACACACAACACAGCGAACACAGGTAAACACACAACACAGCTGACACAGGCAAACACAACACAGCGGACACAGGTAAACACACAACACAGCGGACACAGGTAATCACACAACACAGCGGACACAGGTAAACACACAACACAGCTGACACAGGTAAACACACAACACAGCTGACACAGGTAAACACACAACACAGCTGACACAGGTAAACACACAACACAGCTGACACAGGTAAACACACAACACAGCGGACACAGGTAAACACACAACACAGCTGACACAGATAAACACACAACACAGCGGACACAGGTAAACACACAACACAGCTGACACAGGTAAACACACAACACAGCGGACACAGGTAAACACACAACACAGCGGACAGCCGGACACAAGTAAACACATTCTGGTCCCGCTTCGGATGCCACGATGCCATCAAGCGGTATCTCTGGTCGTAATCAGTCCTTCACTGACCAATCAGCGTTCATTAGCAGAATGCTAGCGTGTTATGGGCAACAACAACTCAACCTGTAAGAAATCGAAAGGACATAAGTACTCGTTCATTCAACTTTGGACCTATAACCCATGTTGAACTTGCAAAATCTACAATCAAATCTGATATTTCTCAATGGCAATCGGGTGAAAGACACAAATTTAGCCGTCTAGCTCCATAGACTCCCATTCATTTTGCACTCGGGCGATCGCCCCCAGTGGAACTCTGGTGGAACTACAACCACAATTCAGTACAATTAGACTTAATAGGGAGTGACCAGGCTCTCCGTAGACGGGCTCTGGTTGCACTGATGCGAGGGTTTTCGAGGAATCCCACACCCGTTGCGAGTCTCTCCCTCGGGAATATACGAGGTCTGTGAAGGGTGTCGTCACCTCCGCTAGCGAGGGAAACGTGAAGCGTTCTTGGCATCTCTGGACGCTCCTAAAGCCCCTAAAAAGCAGAGGACTCTACCTTGTGTATTTCTCACTAATTGAAAAGCCTAATGAGGTCCCTGGAGCTCCATCCTATTACCGTGCACTTCATTACAGCGCCAGCATCAGCATCAGCCAAAACACACACACACACACACACACACCGAGAGAAACGGGAAGGCAGGGTTTGACCTGCTTTTTTGTCGTTGTTTTGGGACTTTGCATTCCAGGAAGGAACAGATGTCTATTATTTTTTTTTAAACCGTGTTTATTTTTGGCAGAATTTTTTGTTGCTCTGGCTCATCTGTTTATTTTCCAGTGCGGTTTGCCTAAATTCCAGCTATTAAAGATTTAACTCGAATTCCTCTTATATCAGCAGGGTTTCTCCAGCAGTTTATTATGCCATCGTTCTGTGCTCTAGATGTTGTTTTTACAGGATTATAAAATCCCTGCATTTTTGAGGTAACATAATCAGGCACTTCCCACGAAAAATACCACATTTTGGTGTTCCGTGACTTTAGAGGAAATAATCGTATATTTTTAGTTTAGATAAACTATTATTTATCTAATAAACTGAAAAGTATTTTGGTTTATTATGGTCTTGACCTTCTTTTTGACTATACATTCAGCTATTTAAATCATAAACATTGTAATTATATTCAAGTAATTGTTGTAAATAAAAATGTCATTTATATTTTAATAACTTTATATTCAGCGGTATAGTGCAACCCTGTTATGATTGTTCCTCATACAAACATTTCTGAATACAGTGAGTAGAAAGGAAAAAATATATATTTTTATAAAGTTATTGCAATTTAGTACAAAAATACTTTAGTCTAGTAAGATTTTGTTTTTGAAGAAATCACTGCATTAAATTGAGATATTCATAATGTTACAAAAAATTATATTTCAAATAAATGTTGTTCCTTTCAACTTTGCTCATGCATCATCATCATAAAAATATATTAAATGTAACTTGATTATAATGATTTCTGAAGGATCATGTGACACTGAAGACTGGAGTAATGCTGAAAATTCAGCTTTGATCACAGGAATAAATTACATTTTAACATAATATGCACATAGAAAACAGTTATTTTAAATTGTAATAATATTTCAAATATTTTTACTGTATTTTTAATCAAATAAATGATTTTTTATTTATGGTAAACAACTACAACTAAGTGACTGCTAAATTAAGGTTACATTCCAATAATTTAAAATATAATGAAAATAATTAAGTAATATTTATTGATAGGGAAAAAAAATGCTTTTTTATTTATTTCCATGACTTATCCATGCCTGGAAAATATATATATAGACAAAATATATAAACATGGAAAAAAGACAACCACTGAATTAATAAACTAAACCCCAAGAAGACAATAACATCCATCTTTAGAAACAATTTACAAGTTTTATTTATCAAGTTCACACACTTCAAAACTGGGGTAGAGGGGGTCATTGCAAAGAGGTCTAATAAATTGCCAGTACTATGAATTAAACTCCAAAAACTACCATTAATTACAGTCAAGCTTAAATGTTTTTGTTCCTTCTTGTCTTTTAAAAGTAGTTTTTAATACATGTATTTTTTTTTTATTATACAAGATTACTGAATAAATGCATCAAATAAGAAACCAGTTCCAAAGTAGACATTACAAAAAATACATTGTTTTATACAGACAACAGAAAAGCGGATGATCAAATATTGACCAATAATAATATTTATTTCCTTTTCTCACTTATCAAAAAAGTTAACCTGACATCTATTTCTCCCAAAAAAAAAGAAAAAAAAAACGGTAAAAAAGCAATATACAGCATTATTTAAAAGACATTAAGAAAGAATTGCTTTAGAAGAGAGTCAGTCAGCTGATTTGGTTACCAAAGAGAGTGGCTGAGACTGGTACAAAGCATGATGGGAGTGATGGTACTGGGAGGGCGGAGACAGCAGAGAGGCATGCAGGGAAGAGAAGGGGAGTGGCCTAGACAGAAGAGGCGGAGTTAACTGACTGCCTGAGGAGGAGGAGGAGGAGGAAGATGATGAGGGGGGTTTGGCCAGCACAGGGTAGTGGTGATGGCGGTCGGGTTTGGTGGTGAGGGACAGTGGCTGGGCCTGCTCCGAGTGTGTGGGGGCCGGGGCCGCGGGCGAGGCCAGGGCTGCTGAGGGCGTGGCCGGGGAGTCCAGCATGCTCCCGTGGGAGGAGCCAGGGCTGTCAATCATCTTCTCCTGAGGGAGGTACTGCACGCACGGCTTCTTGTTCCGCGCGGAGAAATCTGAAAGAGGATGGACAACGCTTCGTCAGTGGCAGTAAAAGAACAAAATGTGTACAGTGAACACAAATACACAAGGAGAACATAGGTGGGTTTTGGGGACCTCATGATACACTCATGATACAAATCATCACAATATTATATTTTAAAGACACTGATTTATTATTATATTTTTTGAAAGAGGACAGAAATCACATCATCAATGGCAAGAATTTATAACAGGGTTCGTACAGACGCTGTAAAATGAAATTTCAGGACTTTAAGCACTATTTTGTTTTTGTTTTTTTTAGCTTTTTCAAGGACTACAAAAATAAACTAATAAAACAAAATGGTACAAATAAAGTGCAGCAGATGCAATGACTGCAGTAACTTTAAGCATTGACAGAATACTATGATAAAGATCAGATTATCATAGTATCCCCCCCCCCCCCCCCCCCATTAATATATGATTGACTTGAAGAATAAAAGCTGTATTATATACTTGGATATGAGGAATATTATGAATATGTATGAAAAGATTGTTTTATCGATAAAATTAAACTCTAATTTCACATATATTGTCTTTGAATAATTCAAGCACTTTTCTAGAACCTTTGCATAAATGTGACCCTGGACCACAAAACCTGAAAACCCAGTCACATGGGTCATTAAAAAAAAATTGAGATACGTGCATATGAAAGCTGAATAAATAATCTTTCCATTGATGTGTGGTTTGTTAGGATAGGACAATATTTGGTCGAGATATAACTATTGTAAATCAAAAAAAAAAAAAAATCTAAACATTGAGAAAATCTCCTTTAAAGTTGTGCATTTATGTTCACGATTGTGCTGCATTCACTCACAGAAATACATGTTTTATATATTTACGGGAGGAAACTTACTAAATATCTTCATGGATCATGATCTTTACTTAATATCCTAATGATTTTTGGCATAAAAGAAAAATGGATAATTTTGTGCGACTCGAGACTAGTTTTGTGGTCCAGGGTCACACACACACACACACATCGCTGTTTTCAAGGTTTTTCCAGGACTTACGTTTCAAAAAGTCAAATTCAAGCACTTTAAGCACCTTGTACGAACTCTGTTATAACATTTCTGCACAGGGAACATACATTCACAAGGAGAAAACAGGGGGTTGTGGGACCCAGAAACACTGAAGTCATGACACACTCACAGAAATCATCACAAATATTACATCTAGAGACACTTTTTTATTATTATATATTTTCCCACCAAATACTCATCTGGACATTTTGAGGTGCGTGACTCTCAGCAGAATTAAAAAACACATTTAAACCTGCAGGATTGCATGAAAATGGAGTAGATTATTATTTATATTATTATTATATTTACTATTTGTTGAATCTTAAATTGCCGTTTTTTAAAAAGGCGTATGTTGCAGTCTCAGAAGAAAGAAGTCTAGAACGACCATGCCTTTAGCTTTTTTCTCTCTCCCGTATTCTTAATGGTTCACATTAGATTCTCAATGTACCGTATTTTTCAGACTATAAGTCACACTTTTTTTCATAGTTTGTCTGGTCCTGCGACTTATAGTCAGGTGCGACTTATATATCAAATTAATTCATACTGACTGAGATGAACCAAGAGAAAGCATTACCGTCTACAGCCGCGAGAGGGCGCTCTAGTTAGCGGAGTTGTTCAGAAGCGACACCGAGGAAGAACTCAATGTATTCAGTGTTGAGGAGTGAGATCGGGAGCTCGGTGAACTTGCTGACCGGTAACTTGTTGGACTCGCTGGCTAATGTTAGTTTAGCCTATTCAGCCTCACAGGTATATGTTCTTTATGCTGTTGTGGAGCTGAATAACTGTTAATGTGTTACGCTGACACACCGGACACCTTCAGCCTGTTGTTCTGTGTGCTGTAAGTTTCCAGATTAAATGTCTGTTCTTGGTCTTGGATTTTGTGAAATACATTTCTAAATAAATGTGACTTATAGTCCAGTGCGACTTATACATGTCTTTTTCCTCTTCATGACGCATTTTTTGGCTGATGCGACTTAGGCCCCGTTTACACGATGGGAAAACGCAGATATTTCTCTGCGTTTTGGCCTGTCATTTACACGAAAACGCCATTTTTATCCCAGAAAACGATTATTTCTAAAAACTCCGGCCAAAGTGGAGATTTCTGAAAACGCCGGTTATATGTTGCCGTGTCAACTGGGAGAAACGGGGTTTTAGGTTCTCTCTTGTCGATTCTGAGGATTCTGATTGGCTTGCATGGCTTTATCCTTCTCCCTACACTGCCCATAGGTTTGGCATAGTTATGATGGCGCTCGACGGCGTATTTATGCGGGTTGTGTGCACAATGTTATTATTGAAAACGGAGGGGGGGAAATATTTGTTTCTCTAAATACCCAGCTATGTGTAAATGTGGCCTTATACTACAGAGCGACTTATACTCCGGAAAATACGGTAAGTAACAACTTTACATATCTGCTAACTCTAATGTTAATCTAGATAAATGATTATTATTATCCAAGAGTTTGGGCTTTTGTGAGTGTGTAAGCTGGTTAGAGCGCTTACTAAATGACACGAGGCGCCGGTGTGAACTCTTGATTTTATACTGATAACAGCAGAACGACTTACAATACTCCATCATTTTTGGTCACACTGATAAGAGTAATACATCATTCAAAACTGTTTATTTGTGTAAACAACCAGGTGTTGACTGATTGACCGGTTCTACCGATTAATCGGCACCGATAACCAATTCCTGGATCAGTTATCTTCAAAAACCCACACTGATCATTAAGCATGACTGTTTGGATTTATATAAAATGACATCACTTTACTACAAGAGTCCAAGTGTAACATTAAGGCGAGACACTACAGGTGAATAGGGTATTTTTTTTAACTAGCAGATATCACCATGAAACTTTCCCAGTTGATTACCTACATTAAGATGAGAAAAAAAATTATTACAAGTTTTCTGTAATTTAATGTTTAAATATGCAAATTAGGCAACTGAAGTGGAGATTTCCGACTTTGAGAATCAAAGAAAAGTCATTTTGAAAAAACAGGCTTTAAAGATTTATCATCAGCCAATGAGATTGCGCATTCAGCCCTTTTACTTTCTCGATTGGTTGCTGATAAAAAACAGACAAAGTGTAGTAAAATAAAGACCTAAATGTGTATTTCTGACTGTTTTTCACCACAAGTCTGAAAGAAGACATGTTATTGAAGACAAATATCCCAAAATCTCAAAATTGACCAGAAAAAAAAAAAAACTGTTTTTGCCTGCCGTGTCTCGCCTTCACTAAGGTTAATAAAAGTATTTTTCATTGATAATTTTAACATTTTAACATTTTAAAAGTTCTCTCAGCATTAGTTAACGAACTATGACCTAATATGAATGATCAAGGTATAATTAATATATTCATATTTTTTATATTATTATAAAAAACAACACTTTTTCATGGTTCAGTGCTGTTTTTAAATGTTTGTAATAAAGTTCAGAACTATTTTATGAGTTATGTTTGTTTTCATTCAGTATCTATATTAAAAACTGTCTGATTAATAGGTTATCGGCCAACCTAGTTAACGTTATCGGTAGAATCCACTAACGGTCGATCTCTAATAAAAACCAAACACTATGTGTTTGTAAAATAAAAAACAAACAAACAGGAAGTGCTCTCTGCTGTCTCGGTCTCTGTGAACTTGAGTGTGTTACTCTATATCAATATTATTCGTTGTATTAATGAGAATTCAGTGGGAAATGTCCTTAATTGTCATGTTTCTTCATTGTCTATATGCAAAAGATACTTCATCACTGTCTTTTGACTTAAGACTGAAATATGATCTTGACGTGTTCTTCTTGGCAGTTTTCATGAGATTCACCCACACAATGCTGAACACAGAATGGAAATGGCGTCATGTGTCGATTTGACGAACGCTGACGAGGAGCCGTTCACACAACAGTGCGTAACAAACTCTTATATCTCATATCTGTCCTAAACCCGCACGGATTCACTGCACATATAAAACACTACTGGTCAAAGGATGCATTACACCGATTAGAAGTGCCAGTAAAAATAAATAAAACATAGCATGTTAAAATTGTCACTTTTTAAGAGGTTTGCAAAAATGCACCGTTTTGTGTCTGGCCCTTTAAATGCAAATGAGCTGCTGCTCCCGGCACAGGGGGCGGAGCTTCAAGAGCTTGTGTGTGTTAGCCGCTGCGATTACCTCACGCAGACACACTAAAATGACAGAAACTGTTCTGTCTTTAATGTTAAAACGGAGTCAGACAAAGATGGAGAGACTCAAGAAGAAGTGACACATGTAGAAGCAACAGGACGTCTCTGAATGGTTAGTTGATGAGTTTATGTTGCTGATGTGGAGTTAACGATCTTCAATTAGCATATTCTGTCATGGTAATCTATACATCGCTCGTATAGGAACTGTTGTGAGATGCACACAGTGACTTTCTATTGCATGTGAAAAGATGGATGCTAAAGTTTGAGCTGACTCACACGGGGTTTATGTAAATTCTAGGGTTGGTGATGTCACTAACCCGGGAGTAATGTCGTGTAGTTCCTACCAGCCGTTTGTTGTAGTCCTTTTCTTTAAAAGCAAATATCTCCCTTTGCTTTGAACTTTGAGCGTTGTAACTTTGCAGATGTAGTTTATGATCAAACAGCAACATTACACACTAACTAAAGTTAGAAAAGTGAAATCATACTTTACCACCCCTTTAATAATAATAATCATAAATGTTTCTTGAGCACTAAATCATCATATTATACTGATTTCTTGAGGGATCATGTGACACTGAAGACTGGAGTTATGATGCTGTAAATTCAGCTTTGCATCACAGGAATACATTTTAATTTAAAATATATTAAAATAAAAGAGTTATTCTATATTGTAATATTTCATAATAGTACTATTTATATAGTTTTTCTTTTTTTAAATCAAATAAATGCATCCTTGGTGAGGATAAGAAGTCTGTTTCCGCCACGCAATAAAAAATAAAAAAGATAATTGAGACTTTTTATCTTATAATTCTGACTTTTCCCTCACAATTGCAACTTTACATCTTGCAATTGACCGTTCGCAAAACCCCGCCCTCGAACGGTTCTCGTCCAATCCTAGCTCAGCAGCTGTAACTAAGGAGAAGGACCTCCGTCAAACATTCCGATTTCAGCAAGATAGTGCAACGATGCGCCTATGGCAGTGAGGTCTGCACGGGCTTAAAACTTGCTGTATTTTATGATTGCTTGCAACTATTATTAAAAAATAGGCTACATGTACAAACACCGTTTCACTACGGCACTGCGGCCCCTCATCAGTCAGCAAACAAGAGAGAAAAAAAGAGAAAAAGCACGGACTTACTAATTACGAAACTTAGATGTGGTTTAACAGGTACACAGTCACAAATTCCTCTGGAACTCAAACATTAAACTTCAAAACAAAGTTCGCGCAGTTGCACAACTATTTATTTACACAAATATGTCCTTCTCAGTCGGCTACGAGTTATGAAGAGAACAGCATGGATAGTTGATGGTTTCAGCGCGTCCTCTGATTGCAGTGTTGTTGTGACTGAAATAGCCCGCGCGGGAGCACATGCGCAAAACAGTTTTGTAAAATGATATATGATCAAATAAAAATGATTGATATATAATTTTACAAAACTGTTTAGTGCATGTGCTCCCGTGCGCTATTCTGTCTATACTTTCTGTCGTGCCTTGGAGGATATGTCTGCTGCATTACTCCAAAACCAATCACTTAATGTATGTAGCTCAACCCAGCCATGTGTCTGGTTCTCAATTGTTTGACGGGCGTAGTAACAATAACTAAGGGGCGTGGCTTTTGCGAACGGTCAATTCTGTCTCTCTTTTCTTTCATTCTCACAATTGTGAGATATAAAGTCCTATTCTAAGGGGGAAAGAATGCTAATGGATGAAAACACGTGTGTGTGAGCGATGACCCTGTGTGAACGGCCCGAGCCTCAGTCGTACTGTACCTGCGCTAGCACTGCACCTCATAAGCTGCATGTCAGAGGAGAGAGTGGGTTATTACAAACACACAGGGAGAGTGAGAAAAGAGTGTGTGTGTGTGTGTGTGTGTGTGTGTCCGTCCTCACCCTCTGCTGTTGAGTCTGTCTTATTATCTCTCTTCCTCTTCTTCCGCTTGCCCTGGAGAGCACAGAGAGAGAGAGAGAGAGAGAGAGAGAGAGAGGGCGAGAGAGATGGAAACAGAGATAGTGTCAGAAATACAGAAGGAAGTCAATAATACAGTGTGTGTAGGTTTGTTTTAAGTGAAGAAGCAGTGCAATTTTATTATAATAATCCAATCTCCATGAATAGGGTACAAAGTAGGATCACACCTGATCAGTGAAAGGAGGTGCGACTTCATTTTTACATCTTTATTAATTAACAACATGTACTTACTACAGGGTTAGGGTTAGTTGCATATGCATAATTTATAGTTATTACTACAGTAACGCGTTTTATTTGATCCTTTTGCAAGAAACACTAATAAGTTTACAATAAGTTTCCTTTAGTTACTGCATTAACTCACTCTAACTATGAGCAATACATTTGTTACATTATATTTATTAATCTTTGTTAGTTAGTTAATAAAAGTACAACTGCTCATTGTTAGTTCATGATAGCTCAAATCCATTAAATAATACTAACAGATACAATTTTAGATTTTTAATAATGGGTTCACGTAAATGTTTGAATTAATATTAACTAAGATCAATACATTCTTTAGAAGAATGTTCAGTGTTAGTTCGTGTTAAAACTTTACAATAAGGTTAATTTAGTTAATTACATAATTTAATAACTGAACTAACAATGAACTAGCAATGTTCATTGCATTGTATTTTTATTAACTAATGATGACAAATATTTTGCTCATTGTTAGTTAATGTTAATGAATGCATTAACTGATGGGGACTTCGTGCAAAAGTGATACAAAAATCACAGATAGTGTTAAAATGTAATGAGAATATTTGCTTCTGTCGTGCTGTAGAAAAGCTCCAAATGGTATTTTTTTGAAAATAAAAACTAAGGTTGTTACTTTTTTGTAATTATTACAAAAATTATGATATATGATTTCAGAAGACCTGTGGTTGGACAACCAAACACAGCATTTGTGTTTTGTAAAAGAAGTCACGGGATGCCAAAGTGAACCGTATTCACAGAAAGTGCCAAATGTGAGCGTAAGGCTGTGGGTGTGTAAGAAAGTGTATATGTATATGTGTGTGTGTAAGAAAGTGTATATGTGTGTGTGTGAAAATGTATGTGAGAGTGAGTGTGTGTGTGTGTGTGTGTGTAAGAAAGTGTATATGTGTGTGTGTGTGTAAGAAAGTGTATGTGTGTGTGTGTGTGTGTGTGAGAATGAGTGAGTGTGTGTGTGTGTGTGTGTGTGTGAGAGAAAGTGTATGTGAGTGTGTGTATCTGTGTTTGTGTACGTGAGTGTGTGTGTGTGTGTGTGAGAGAGAGAGAGAGAGAGGGGAAAGAAAGTGTATGTGTGAAAGTGTATCTGAGAGTGTGTGTGTGTGTGTGTGTGTGTGTGTGTGTGTGTGTGTGAGAAAGTGTATGTGAGTGTGTGTATCTGTGTTTGTGTGAGTGAGTGTGTGAGAAAGTGTATTTGAGTGTGTGTATCTATGTTTGTGTGAGTGAGTGAGTGTGTGTGTGAGTGAGAGTGAGGGATGGAGAGAGAGAGAGAGAGAGAGAGAGAGAGAGAGAGAGAGAAAGAGAATGCGTGCGTGTGTTAGTGTATATATGAGTGTGTGTGTGTAGCGGATCCTGAAGGCCTGACTCACGTAGTTATCTCGGGCCGACCAGCCCGGGTAGAGTTGAGAGTGCAGCTGCCTCTCTTTCCTGGCCAGCTCGTAGTATTTGGCCTGTTCCTCTCGAGATAGTGAGTGCCACTGCAAACACAGACACCACAGTCAGCCAAAGGGCAAACACACACACAAACACACATATATACTGAACATACAGGCGCTGCTTAACCACACACATACCAGTGACCACACACCCATGTCTTGTGTGTACAAGCAACACGCGTGTAAAATAGTCACTTCTACACCACAGCTTGAGGTCGAGAGATGTTTAGTCTCATCTATACAGCACAGCACTGTGATATTCTGCATGGCAATATAGTGTGTGTGAGTGAGAGAGAGAGAGAGTGTGTGTATCAGGACACGGACGGCAAGCATTGATCTTTTATCAGGGCCTGAATTTCTGCACGGGTTAATGGTAATTGCATATAATTTTCCTCATTACTGCACATATAATGCAGACAGTTTGATTTGTTCCTGTGATGCAAAGCTGGATTGTCAGTCTTCAGCGTCACATGATCCTTTAGAAATCATTCTAATATGCTGATTTTTATTTCTTATTAATGCTGAAAACTGTTGTTTATATGTCTATGTGGTGTTTTTAATATGCTTGAAGTCAATCCATGTGTAAGTTCATAAGGCGACAGCATTGCTGAGTATTTTCTGCTTAAAACTGTGAACCAAAGACAGTCTCAAAAACACGGTTTGAAATCACTGGTGTTTCTTACGTCACAAACTACCTTGTAACCAATCAGATCAACGTGTGATCGTCAACCAGTGAACTCTGAGTGAGGGAGTGGAGGCGGGGCTCATTTGCATATTCATAGAAGGGTGTAGAGTTACATTCAAGCTATTTTAAGGCATGAAGATTTTTAAACATGTCATTTCGGTGATCAAAGATGAGTTTTAAGGTATACAATTATTGACAAAAGGGGGGCTTTAATATATATATATATATAAAAAAATAATAATGATGCATTTTTTTATTCTCTGAATAAAAATAAAACTGCACTTATTTAAAATAAATATGTTGCAATAATCCCCTCCTTGAACTGCCACCTTAACGTGGTGGAGGGGTTTGAGTACCCGAATGACCCTAGGAGCTATGTTGTCCGGGGCTATATGCCCCTGGTAGGGTCTCCCAAGGCAAACAGGTCCTAGGTGACGGGTCAGACTAAGAGCGGTTCACACACCCCCTTATGATGAACAACAAATCGAGGACCGTGACGTCGCCCGGTATGGCGCAGCCGGGGCCCCACCCTGGAGCCAGGCCCGGGGTTGGGGCTCGTATGCGAGCGCCTGGTGGCCGGGCCTCCCCCCACGGGGTCCGGCCGGGCTCAGCCCAAAGGAGCGACGTGGGGCCGCCTTCCCGTGGGCTCACCACCTGCAGGAGGGGCCATAAGGGGCCGGTGCTGAGAGGATCGGGCGGCAGTCGAAGGCGGGGGCCTCGACAACCCGATCCCTGGACACGGAAACTAGCTCTAGGGACGTGGAACGTCACCTCGCTGGCGGGGAAGGAGCCTGAGGTTGTGCGTGAGGTTGAGAGGTTCCAACTAGAGATAGTTGGTATCACCTCTACGCACGGCTTAGGCTCTGGAACCACACTCCTTGATAGAGGATGGACTCTTCACCACTCTGGAGTTGCCCATGGTGAGAGGCGGCGGGCTGGTGTGGGTTTGCTTATAGCCCCCCAGCTCAGCCCCCATGTGTTGGAGTTTACCCCGGTGAACGAGAGGGTCGTTTCCCTGCGCCTACGGGTCGGGGATAGGTCTCTCACTGTTGTGTGTGCCTACGGGCCAAACGGCAGTGCAGAGTACCCGGCCTTCTTGGAGTCTCTGGGAGGGGTGCTAGAAAGTGCTCCGACTGGAGACTCCATCGTTCTACTGGGGGACTTCAATGCTCACGTGGGCAACGACAGTGTAACCTGGAGGGGCGTGATTGGGAGGAACGGCCCCCCTGATCTGAACCCGAGCGGTGTTCAGTTATTGGACTTCTGTGCTAGTTACAGTTTGTCCATAACGAACACCATGTTCAAGCATAAGGGTGTCCATCAGTACACGTGGCACCAGGACACCCTAGGCCGTAGGTCGATGATCGACTTTGTGGTCGTTTCATCTGACCTGCGGCCGTATGTCTTGGACACTCGGGTAAAGAGAGGGGCGGAGCTGTCAACTGATCACCACCTGGTGGTGAGTTGGATCCGATGGCGGAAGAGGAAGCTGGACAGACTCGGCAGACCCAAGCGTACTGTAAGGGTCTGCTGGGAACGTTTGGCCGAGTCTCCTGTCAGAGAGATCTTCAACTCCCACCTCCGGCGGAGCTTCGACCGGATCCCGAGGGAGGCTGGAGATATTGAGTCCGAGTGGACCATGTTCTCCACCTCCATTGTCGAAGCGGCCACTCGGAGCTGTGGCCGTAAGGTCTCCGGTGCCTGTCGAGGCGGCAATCCCCGAACCCGGTGGTGGACACCGGAAGTAAGGGATGCCGTCAAGCTGAAGAAGGAGTCCTATCGGGCCTGGTTGGCTTGTGGGACTCCTGAGGCAGCTGACGGGTACCGGCAGGCCAAGCGAACTGCAGCCCGGGTGGTTGTGGAGGCAAAAACTCGGGCCTGGGAGGAGTTCGGAGAGGCCATGGAAAATGACTATCGGCTGGCCTCGAAGAGATTCTGGCAAACCGTCCGGCGACTCAGGAGAGGGAAGCAGTGCCCCACCAACGCTGTTTACAGTGGAGGTGGGCAGCTGTTGACCTCAACTGGGGATGTCGTCGGACGGTGGAAGGAATACTTCGAGGATCTCCTCAATCCCGCCGTCACGTCTTCCATTGAGGAAGCAGAGGCTGAGGGCTCGGAGGTTGACTCGTCCATCTCCCAAGCTGAAGTCACCGAGGTAGTCAAGAAACTCCTCGGTGGCAAGGCACCGGGGGTGGATGAGATCCGCCCTGAGTACCTCAAGTCTCTGGATGTTGCGGGGCTGTCTTGGCTGACACGCCTCTGCAGCATCGCGTGGCGGTCGGGGACAGTACCTCTGGGATGGCAGACTGGGGTGGTGGTCCCTCTTTTTAAGAAGGGGGACCGGAGAGTGTGTTCCAACTACAGGGGGATCACACTTCTCAGCCTCCCCGGGAAAGTCTATGCTAGGGTACTGGAGAGGAGATTACGGCCGATAGTAGAACCTCGGATTCAGGAGGAACAGTGCGGTTTTCGTCCCGGCCGTGGAACACTGGACCAGCTCTATACCCTCTACAGGGTGCTGGAGGGTTCATGGGAGTTTGCCCAACCAATCCACATGTGCTTTGTGGATTTGGAGAAGGCATTCGACTGTGTCCCTCGAGGCGGCCTGTGGAGGGTGCTCCGGGAGTATGGGGTCCGAGGTCCTTTGCTAAGGGCTGTCCGGTCCCTATACGACCGGAGCAGGAGCTTGGTTCGCATTGCCGGCAGTAAGTCAGACTTGTTCCCGGTGCATGTTGGACTTCGGCAGGGCTGCCCTTTGTCGCCGGTTCTGTTCATAATATTTATGGACAGAATTTCTAGGCGCAGCCAGGGGCCGGAGGGTGTCAGGTTCGGGGACCACACGATTTCGTCTCTGCTCTTTGCGGATGATGTTGTCGTGTTGGCCCCTACAGACCAGGACCTTCAACATGCACTGGGACGGTTTGCAGCCGAGTGTGAAGCGGCTGGGATGAGAATCAGCACCTCCAAATCCGAGGCCATGGTCCTCAGTCGGAAAAGGGTGGCTTGCTCACTTCAGGTTGGTGGAGAGTTCCTGCCTCAAGTGGAGGAGTTTAAGTATCTTGGGGTCTTGTTCACGAGTGAGGGAAGGATGGAACGGGAGATTGACAGACGGATCGGTGCAGCTGCTGCAGTAATGCGGTCGTTGTACCGGTCTGTCGTGGTGAAGAAAGAGCTGAGCCGCAAGGCGAAGCTCTCGATTTACCGGTCAATCTACGTTCCTACTCTCACCTATGGTCATGAGCTTTGGGTCATGACCGAAAGAACAAGATCCCGGATACAAGCGGCCGAAATGAGCTTTCTCCGTAGAGTGGCTGGGCGATCCCTTAGAGATAGGGTGAGGAGCTCGGTCACTCGGGAGGAGCTCAGAGTAGAGCCGCTGCTCCTCCACATCGAGAGGGGTCAGCTGAGGTGGCTCGGGCATCTGTTCCGGATGCCTCCTGAACGCCTTCCTGGGAAGGTGTTCCGGGCACGTCCCACCGGGAGGAGACCCCGAGGAAGACCTAGGACACGCTGGAGAGACTATGTCTCCCGGCTGGCCTGGGAACGCCTCGGTGTCCCCCCGGAAGAGCTGGAGGAAGTGTCTAGGGAGAGGGAAGTCTGGGTGTCTCTGCTTAGACTGCTGCCCCCGCGACCCGGCCCCGGATAAGCGGAAGAAGATGGATGGATGGATGTTGCAATAATGTAAATGTCTTTACGGTCACTTGATACATTTAACGCATCCTTGATGAATTAAAGTATTATAAGTAGTATAAGGAACCAACAGAACTACATAAGCAATTGGCAAAGTTGAAAACTAGTTTTTATCGCAGTGGTTGATTGAAGGCGTGCCGTTGATGATGTGGGACACATTAGTGTTTACACAACAAACGTGTGTATCGACTACATTGCAATTTTAATTCACAAAATGTTTTGGTCCCCATTTAATATCAACATTTGGTGCTGCTGACCGCTTGTGATTGGTTCACTCAAAATGGATATTAATATAAATCACACACACACACACACACACAATGTTCACTCACCCTGCGGCCGAGGATCTGGTTGATGGCGGCACTTTCTTTTAGCGTGCACTCGGCCACCACTTTGGCCCTCATCTCCTTCATATACAGCATGAAGGCGTTTAGAGGCTTCTTTATGTGAGGTTTCCTGTCGTCCTCCTTCTTATTCGGGCCTGGAGACTTTCTGCAAACATACAGCACACGTGGGTCAGTCTTTGTACTGGACGTGAGGGAGTGACAGTGAGAAAGACACAGAGAGGACTGTCTATCACGGTGGCGAGTTGGTAGACAAAACAGCGATAAACTATCACCGAGTCATTTTGAGGTGAGTGTGTGAAGCTAATGCTAATTTAGTTGAATAAAGCATTAAAGGGGTAGTTCACCCAAAAATGAAAATTAGCCCCTAAATTGACTCACCCTCAAGTCATCATATGACAATCTTCTTTCGTTACTTCCGACGTTCACAAGTTGCGTAATTTGGGCTTTGGGCGCAAGTAGAGTTTTACTTTGTAACGTGTTAAATATGGATATTTTTCACTTAGATGCACTTCTATGATGGATAGATGCACTTCTATGATGGATAGATGCACTTTAAAGGAACACTCCGACTTTTTGGGACATTAGCCTATTCAACTTATCCCCCAGAGTTAGATAAGTCCATACATACCCTTTTTCATCTCCGTGCGTGCTATAAGTCTGTTTGTACCCACCGGGTGCGTACCCACCGCTAGCCTAGCTTAGCACAAAGACTGGATGCAAATGGTTGCAGCTAGCATACTAATCCAAATAAGTGACAAAATAACGCAAACATTTTCCTATTTACATGTTGTGATTTGTATAGTCACAGAGTGTACAAAAAACAAAGTCACATGAGACCGACATATTTTAACCGTATAAATACTGGGAACTATATTCTCTGAAGGCGAAGCACTGCTACTTGGGCGGAGTGATAACCGATTATGATGGATAGATGCACTTTTATGATGGATAGATGCACTTTTATGATGGATAGATGCACTTTTATCATGGATAGATGCACTTTAATCATGGATAGATGCACTTTAATCATGGATAGATGCACTTTAATCATGGATAGATGCACTTTTATGATGGATAGATGCACTTTTATCATGGATAGATGCACTTTTATCATGGATAGATGCACTTTTATCATGGATAGATGCACTTTTATTATGGATAGATGCACTTTTATGATGGATAGATGCACTTTTATCATGGATAGATGCACTTTAATCATGGATAGATGCACTTTTATGATGGATAGATGCACTTTTATCATGGATAGATGCACTTTAATCATGGATAGATGCACTTTAATCATGGATAGATGCACTTTTATGATGGATAGATGCACTTTTATGATGGATAGATGCACTTTTATCATGGATAGATGCACTTTTATTATGGATAGATGCACTTTTATGATGGATAGATGCACTTTTATCATGGATAGATGCACTTTTATCATGGATAGATGCACTTTTATGATGGATAGATGCACTTTTATGATGGATAGATGCACTTTTATGATGGATAGATGCACTTTTATCATGGATAGATGCACTTTTATGATGGATAGATGCACTTCTATGAAGGACAGATGCACTTCTATGATGGATAGATGCACTTTTATGATGATAGATGCACTTTTATCATGGATAGATGCACTTTTATGATGGATAGATGCACTTTTATGATGGATAGATGAGCTTTAATGGACAGAAACAGACATTCACTGCCATTATAAAGCTTGGAAGAGCCAGGACATTTTTTAATATAACTCCGATTGTATTCGTCTGAAAGAAGAAAGTCATATACACCTAGGATGGCTTCAGGGTGAGTAAATCACAGGCTAATTTTAATTTTTGGGTGAACTATCCCTTTAAAGAAGAAGAGAAAAACAGCAGGAAAGTGTGTAGCATGCTTGAGCTTACGCGTGAGCCGCTGGGCTGTGTTCTCCGTTGGGTTCTTGTTTAATAGCCGGAGAGACGATGGCTGGGTGAGGGATGCCCGTCTGATGAAGACCGTGAGGATGATGAACGATATGAGGAGAAAAGCGACTGGACACCAAACTGTGAAGAAAAAGAAAGATACATTTTCCATTATTGCCTTCTGAAACCAAGGAAAGTAGGGCTGCACGATATATCATTTTAGCATCGATATTGCGATGTGCAATATTCTAGAATGATTTATTCTTTTCAAATAGAGCTATTCAAATCATCCGATGAATTTTTTTTATATCGTTATATATATTGCAGAAAAACAAAATATCGCAATGCCAGGTTTTTTTTCCAATATCGTGGATATCAATATCTTAGCCCTAAAGGAAAAGCACATCTTCGCCATCCAATCTTAAAAGATTTTGCGGCCAGAGATATACTGTTAGCGAACATCCCGATACGTCCACGCTTCTGAGAGCGATGTTTAGATGAATATGTAAATATGTGCTCCGCGCTTTCCTCTCAATTAACAATATAAACACATAATATAAATGACAGCAGTGAGAAAACAGCAGTTCAGAAAGCATCATAGCGATGTGTTTGCACCAGCTCAGCGATCACTCCAGTCCAGTTACGTTTATTTATATATAGCACTTTATAAAATAGATTGCTTGAAGAAAAAAAAAAAAAAAAAACAGTGTCAGTGTCGTTTTAAATTAGAATTACAATTTCATTTTCTACTATAAAGCGGAGATTTACTCAAAGAAGGCGGGGCCTCAGAGCCACACCCACCTATGATGTCATCACCACGGACCAATGGTAGTTTGAAGGCGTGAACTCTAAACGAACTGTGTTTTAGCCTGATTTTGTCGTTCTACGATTTCACCTGAACTGTATATATCAGGGCTTTTCAGCTTTTAAAGTCGTAAAGCTGCATCTGGACTAAAACACACTCTTATTTCTGTTCGAATGTTATATATGGTCCAAATAAAGCACCAGCTGAAAGCTCCTTTATCCGCTCCTGTTACAGGTAAAGTGCCAGGTCACTGTGGTAACAAAGTGTGCCACACTCAAGACCATTCCCCCCTTACCAAACACATACGCCACTTTCCAAATCCCATGAAAACCACTTCCTACAAGCAGCTGAATGGGACACGGTTCTGATTCCAGCGCTGAAAGCTTCTCCGGACACAATAAAGACCTGTCGTCATCCAGTACTGAACCAATGTTTACTCCGCCCTCCTCTTATTGCTCTTATCAAACCCCTTAAATTTCAGTTCAGGAAGACTTCATTCAACTGCATGTGCAGTTATCACTTTTCTATTATGCCAAAAATCATTAGGATATAAATTTTAGGACCAAAAAAAATGTAACCGTAAATATAAAAAACATGTATTTTTGTGAGTGAATGCAGCACAATCGTGAACATAAATGCACAAGTTTAAAGGAGATTTTCTCAATGTTTTTTGATTTTTTTGCTCTCTCAGATTCCAGATTTTCAATAGTTGTATCTCGGACACATATTGTCCTATCCTAACAAACCATACATTTATTTGGCTTTCAGCTTTCAGATGATGTATAAATCTCAATTTAAATAGATTGACCCATATGACTGGTTTTGTGGTCCAGGGTCACATATTACCAAAACTTCTTGACTGTACCTTTAAATCATATGGCTTATATCTTTACTGTAAAGCAAAATCTTTTCAATTCAGGACCGAATTTAGGAGGGATTTAAATCAAACACTATGAATAGGGAACTTCACAAAGTAGCTACAGGAAGTGTAGTCCTTTCATACAAACGCCAATGGAGAAACAAGCACGCCTGAGCTGTACTGACAACGGCTGTAAAGGTCTGGAAGAAGACGGCTATTGATCACTATGAGCTCTGTATGAATAATTCAACACACACACACACACACACACACACACACACACACACACACACACACACACACACACACACACACACACACACACACACACACACACACACACACACACACACACACACACACACACACACACACACACACACACACGAGTAACTCAGATTAGTACAGATTATCCTTGTTTAATCCAGTGCTACCACTAAATTAAGAGTATTTCTTCATCAATTCAGATCCATTTCATCTTGAGAGATTGTGAATGAACTCTGACAGCTGATGGTAAAATACAAGACAAATTCACTATTCATTTTCCCAAAAGAGAAAAAAAATGGAAGAGAAACATGGATAACGACAGTCAGAAGAGATAAATAATAATAATTTGTGGTTATTAGCACAACTTTAAAATTAGACTACAGATTAATTCATTCAGCAAGCTAGCTAACAGATAAAACAAAATGAATGGTTATTTTAGGGTGATGTTGTTACTGTGTAATTAAACAAAACAGTATTATGTAATATTAATTAGGCTAAATTAAGGGCTTATGTTAGGCTTTGTTTTATGGTTAGTTAAATGTAATTATACATAATTTACTGTTATTATAGTAAGTAGTACATGTGACACGAGTAACTACGTCACCTTGAAAGAAAAAGTGTTACCAAATCAATGATTCACCCTTTATAATTGAACTTTTATCCCTCAAAACAATTACTTTGAGCTTGTTTTCAGATTTTGCCATTCATATTTGGAAATACTGCTGGGGATGTTGCTAATACTAATTTAGGGTTGTGTAGAAATTTTGTAAACTCCATCACTAAAGTGTTGACTGGCTTGCTTGTCGACATAAAAATAACAATTTCCGATTATCTGTTACACTCTGATGTACATCACAGTATGAAAGAAAGGATCTGCCACTACACTGGAGCATTAATGCCATGGTTGATGGCAACCTTTAAATAACAAATTAAGATTAATACAATTCTGTGCTAAATTTTTCCAAAATTCAAGTGGAAATACAGCATCACGCTCTGTGAAAAGAGTCCACAGGTGTGTGTGTGTGTGTGTGTATGTGACTGAGTGAGTGTGTGTGTGTGTGTGTGAGTGAGTGTGTGAGTGAGTGAGTGTGAGAGAGAGTGTGTGCACGTGAGTGTGAGTGTGTGTGCGTGTGTGTGATTGAGAGAATGAGTGAGTGTGTGAGTGAGCGAGTGTGTGCGGGTGTGTGAGTGTCTGTGAGAGAGTGAGTGTGTGTGTGTGAGAGAGTGAGTGAGTGTGTGTGTATGAGTGAGTGTGATTGAGAGAATGAGTGTGCATGTGTATGTGTGTGTGTGTGTGAGAGAGTGAGCGAGAGTAAGTGTGTGCGAGTGAGTGAGTGAGTGAGAGAGCGAGCGAGTGAGAGTAAGCGTGTGCGAGTTAGTGAGTGTGTGTGAGAGAGTGAGCGAGTGAGTTAGAGTAAGTGTGTGCGAGTGAGCAAGTAAGTGAGTGAGTGAGTGTGTGTGTGAGAGAGTGAGCGAGTGAGTTAGAGTAAGTGTGTGCGAGTGAGCAAGTAAGTGAGTGAGTGAGTGAGTGAGTGTGCGTGAGAGAGTGAGTTAGAGTAAGTGTGTGCGAGTGAGCAAGTAAGTGAGTGAGTGAGTGAGTGAGTGAGTGAGTGAGTGAGTGAGTGAGTGAGTGTGTGTGTGTGTGTGTGTGTGTGTGTGTGTGTGTGTGTGTGTGTGTGTGTGTGTGTGTGTGTGTGTGTGTGTGTGTGTGTGTGTGTGTGTGTGTGTGTGTGTGTGTGTGTGTGTAATGAACCGGAAATAAAAGTGTAGTGTGAAAAAGGAGAGTATGAGAGTATGAACTGGAGACACTCACCTGGACATGGATGCGTTCATGGCGAGAGCGGGGTACGGGTGACGGAAACCCCCAGTGATGGGGTACATGTGTTGACCCTGCCTGAGATGAACAGACAGAACGAGAGGGTGAATCACAGCGAACGAGTGTGAACCAGACAATATCTTCCATAGAGCTGCTTCATAGCTCAATCGATTTTGGTTCATAATCGAAGAATTTTTGCAACATCGACATTATTGTACTTAATCAGCATTGAGCTGAACACCAAAACTATTGTCTATCTATCATAATTAACTTTTGCAGGTATTTATTTAGCTGGATAATTGACAAATCAACATTGTTATTGAACTGAATCAATATTGAACTGAATATGACACTATTGTCTGCTGTAGAGCTGCATAGAGCTGAATAATTGACAATCATTTTGCAACATGGACATTGTTATTGAACTTAACCAAATCATGACACTTTTAAAAACAACAGTTTGTTGAAACCAAAGTGCTGTACAACAAATATAAAACAAACTTAAAACAAAAAGTACACATAAAAAAAAATGTTACACCCTCAAACAGAATTAAAACAAAGAAAAAAAATGGGTCTTCAAAGAGGATTTAAACAGAAATAAAAGGGGAAGATCTTATACGGAGGATCTACTTTTCTTCAGTAGAGCTGAATGAACCTCTTTACACAGTTATTGAACTGAACCGACTTCAGCTGAATAATGACACGTGTCTTTTTAGAGCTGCTTTACAGCAGAATTTGACTAATAGTTTATGAAGTTTGGACTGATTCAGTTATTTTCCTGTTTATCGCTGTGAAGCTGCTTTGAATCAATCTGTGTTGGTAGTAACTATAGGGGCTTTCGCACCGGGTAGTTCTAGGAACGAGCCACCAGGGTGTTTCCCAGAGAACTGATGGTTCCCTAAGGAACATTTTCCTGGTTGCATTTGCCAGTAGGAACTCTGACGTGACGCAAGACACGCTTGTTGTTGGGACTTTTATTTTGACGACGCTGAGAACGGCAGAGCCTGAGCTCACATTCTCTGTGTTCATTAGTTTACAGTCTGTCTAACAGTTCTGTCTAATACGATATTACTGTAGATAGAACTGTTATACATAGAAAGTAGACAGTAATGAAGTTATTAGCGTTTTCCGTCTGGTTGCTGAGCAGAAATACATAATCATGTTTCTCTTGGTCTCCTCAAAGTCGCGTTGGGTTTTCTCCTCAGTGTAAAGGTTAAGAGGCTCATCTATCACTGTTTTACATGTTTGTGGAGTAAATATATAGGCTATAATCTGTGTTTGTACACTTCTTTTTTTTTTTAAATGGCGGGTGCTGGTGTTTCGCGTGCGTTCGGACAATCAGCGAACACAAACGCCAAGTTCCTATAGCGCTGGTTTAGGCCGACTCTGAAGTAGGAGTAAATTAGTTCCTCCAAAAGGAGTTCCTAGAACTAAAATCGTTCCTAGTTCCTGCGGTGCGAACACGCCCAAATCTGTGAACTTCCACCAATAGTTGTAGGAACTATGAAAAGGCTATTTCGGTGCGAAAGCCCCTTTAATAAGGCATACTCACTGTGGGACGAGCCAGCCCAGTGGGTGCGGGATCTGCCCCATGGCCCCAGGGGACAGTGGGTAATAGGGCGACAGCTCTGAGGGGTGAGGGGTCCGGGGAATACCTGGACCAGAGGTACACAGTCAGTAAGTCACACGATTAAAAGACAGAAACACAAGTTAACATGTGTCAGAAGAGTGTGTAATACCTGTCTTTGGGTCCAGTATCTCTGGCGAGAGGTGGGATGGAGGAGTTCCTGGAGAGAAGTGTTCATTGCTGTAGGTGATGAGGGGGGTCAGGGGGTGCATGTGCGCATGCTGGACCACCGGGACCTTATTAGACTGAGAAAGAGAGAGACGCTTTATTAAGACAGGAAATCAAAATTGACCCTTTTTTCAGTGGTGTTTGCAAGCGTAAGCATCACTATTACTCGTATGTAGGGTTAGTGAACTGAACATCCAATCGGTACTAAATAAAGTAAATAATTTAGTAAAATAATAGTCAGTAATTCTACAGAGCACATCAGTGGCCAGTTTTTCAGCAGCCTTAGTTCCCAAAATATTCTTCTCATATAGTTTTTTATTTTATTTTTACAAGCTATGAACAAAACAACCAGCTACAAGGTGAAGCACAAATGTATTTGAAAGCAAAATGTAGTTGAAAATTGGACAAAAATGTTAAGACTGTGTACTTAACAGCTTTATTTGAGGAAAAGAACTACAATCCCATGACTATCAAATTAAAAACAAATAAAGAAATACATTGAATTAAAGATGTTGATATTACATATATTGAAATGTTTATTAAGCATAACAAATATATAAGAGCGTAGGGAAAGATTCTCTAATTGGTTAAAATTTCTCTGCAGAATCATAGGCAATATCGTTTTTATCAAACAGGAGTTCAGCTGTTCAACATGATTCATTAAAATATAAGTGGAAATAATGTAGGCTGATGGCTTCGACAAAATCCAGTACCATTGATTAACATCCTCGGAGCTCACAGTAGGTCTGCCTTTAACAGTTTAGAAGTAATCAATTCCCCTAATGAGAAAATTAATGTGACTTTTACTTCCAAGAACCCGACGGTTGCACTACATTTCACATTCAATTATTTTAGCTTTTCTACATTTATAAATGTATGACTTGAACACTTGATGCGGTTTCCTTTGCTCTTTATTTTACAACCGGCAGTTTACTTGTCTTGAATAATTAAGAAACCTGAAGCAATGCTACTTAATTGAGAAAAGCTTGCCATTGCCATTGAATTTGTTGTGCATTTAGCAGAATGTGTGTCAGATGTAAAACCACAATGGTTCGTGGGTAAAAAGAGGCCGGTGGTTGCTTATACATCATGAGGATCTGTATGTGTGGGTAACAAGTAGGGCTGCACGATATTGAAAGTGTGATATGTAGGGCTGCAACAACGAATCGATAAAATCGATAAAAATCGATTATTAAAATAGTTGGCAACGAATTTCATTATCGATTCGTTGTGTCGCGCGACACGGAGATGTAAAAAAATAATTGTGCGTATATTCTGTGCTATTGTTAAGCCCCACAAAAGGGACAAAAACATTATAAAGCATCATAAAGTTGTCGTGCACTATATGATAAGTGCTCTGAAGCCATTATATAATATAATGTGAGATAGAAATTTATATTTAAGTGATTAAATTCAAGATCACGTACACTTTTCCCTCCGCTGCGGCTGTCAGTCATTCTCCATCCAGCATCAAACAGCGCGTCGCGTTCGGTACGACGGTCAACACGATGAAAAACTCTCTCCAAGATGATTCAATGTTACTATAATTATTCTTGATCTGTAGATAAAGGTCTATGGTTTTGCATTAAACAACTTTATCTTGCTGGACTTTATTGCTGCATCATGTTACTTTCTACCGGGTTTCTCTCAACACTGCAGTAGAGTCAGAGCATTATAATTGTTCTTCACGCGCACAGTAACTGACATTTAAAACTGTTAAAAGAAAATGCTCAATAAACTATTGCATAGATAGATACTGTATAATACACTACGCATCAATAGCCTATGTCTTTCCTTTGTGATTTTAACTTTTCAATCCGGACTCGAAGCGCTGCGCGCTGTAACTCGTGTTGCTTCAAGCGCATCATTCTGCGCTCGCGATGTGCATAAGCACTTTGTGCCGCACTGTATTGGGGCCTTTCATATCATAATACAGCGACGCAATGAACGATTATTAATAGCCTTTCTAGTTCTGTACTATCCATCATGTTGCTGCCTCATTAAACCGATGTGCTATACATTTAAAACATGTCTCAATTTTATAGTAGCCTAGGCTATAAAATAATTAATCTTTTTGATTTTTGTTATCTTGTTTTTCATGAATGTATTTTACAACAATACAAAGAGCAATGTGTAACGTTTTACCAAATTTAGTGTTACACTTATTCTAATATTTGTTCCTCACTAAATGTTTTTTCATGTTCCGATTTAATACAATTATTGTGCACTTGTGATTTTTCTAGACTAAATTGTATGCTTAATTATCCACTATTCTAGTTTATAATAGCATTTAGCATTTGGTCTTTTTTTTTTTATGAAGTTTTCTGTATTAAGTAGATTGTGTTCAACACACAAAATAGTGATTATCAGTTCAACACACATAGTTATAGAAATTCTACTTGATTTAAAAAAAAACTGCCCTGGTATCGGATTGGTATCGGTCGATACTCAGAATTTTTTGTATCGGATCGGATCGGTTCTGAAAAAATGGTATCGGTGCATCCCTATCAAGGAGCGACCTGTTTGTGCACTTTCTGAAGATTTTTTTGCACTGTGAATTTGCACTGTCAGTTCTGTTTTTGAATAAAGGGTTGGGAATGAATGCTTTTTTAAATTATTATTTTATCCGATTAATCGAAAAAATAATCGACAGATTAATCGATTATTAAAATAATCGTTAGTTGCAGCCCTAGTGATATGCGATAACTCTGTAAATATTGTGATATGCGATACGATAATGTACAAAACAGAAATTGAATAATCAAACTGCTTAGTTTTCACTATATAAATGAAACATTGATTCTTATTAAAGCTACAAAAGTTATTCAGTCAAGAGCAGTGAGTGATTTTCTCTCCATATTTTGTTGTTTGATTAACATTAAAGGGATAGTTCACTTTGAAATTAAATGTTGGTATGTTTTAGCTTACCTGAAGTGCATCCAAGATGTAGGTGTCTTTGTCTCCGCAGTAGTTTCAATTTTGATATTTTTAGGTCAAACCGTTCTTGTCTGTCAGTCATATAATGCAGGTCTATGGGCACTGTCTCTAATAGCATGCAGAGAAAAGTCCAAATTAAACAATTCCCCATCGTAAGTGCACATTGATGGCCTAAGACACGAAACAAGCGGTTTGTGTGATAAAACGAACAGTATTTATATAGTTTTTATCTCTTTTACACAACCACGTCCAAGTGATCTGTTTACACCGGATTTCTTCCCCGGAAACTAATCTAACCGCCTTCGATTGGACGTTGCATTTTTAAACTCAGCAGAAACGCGTGTGATTGGCTGTACGGCTCAACGTATGCCTTTGATTGACCTGAACAATGAAGCGAGTCGTGTGTCAAGATAGAAGGCTTACAAATTGGGAATAAGTGAAAACTCAACACTCCCGGATGAGTTCGCGCGAGCTTAGGCCATCAATGTGCACTTACGATGGGGAATTTTTTAATTTGGACTTTTCTCTGCATGCTTTTAGAGACAGTACCTATATACCTGCATTATATGACTGACAGACAAGAACGGTTTGACCTAAAAATATAAAAATTGAAACTACTGCGGAGACAAAGACACCGACATCTTGGATGCACTTCAGGTAAGCTAAAACATACCAACATTTAATTTCAAAGTGAACTATCCCTTTAATGATAAATGGCAGCAGGAATATTAGGCTCCTGTCCCTTTAAGAGCTAATGCACGGATCCAATATACTGTTACACACGCATTTTCTTTCTCAACGGTTTACGTTCACTTACTGTTTATGTGAATGCTCACTAAGACGGGCATTTTGACCTCATTTTGTGTGTATTTGACCACATAAGCTGCAGAAGAGAACTAAATACGGTCTGAGAGGTGTGTGTGCGAGAACCACATCTCGCAGTTCTCATTCGCAGCTTATTGCGCTTTATGTTAATAAGGGCTTGACAGTGTGAGCATTTCACTCGCATTTGTGAGTTTATGTTTATATGTGAATAAAAGCCTAAATTAAATCTGTTCATCAAATAGTGACCGTGTCTCTTCAGAACATTGGACTAAACCGCTCAATGCATATGGATTAGTTTCATGATCTCTTTATGAACTTTTCGAAGCACCAAAGTGGTAGTTACGTAGCTGTCAATAGAGGGACAGAATGCTCTCAGATTTCATAAAAATATCTTCATTTATGTTCTAAAGATTAATGAAAGTCTTATGAGTTTGGAACAACATGAGGGCGAGTAATCAATGGCAGAATTTTCATTATTGGGTGAAGTATCCCTTTAAATACTGTTTTACGGCAGAAAAAACCTGAATCAATGTACTTTTTGCATTGAAATTAATAAAATTATTTGCTTAAAAATGTCTCCTCATCCCTTTATTAAGGAAAAACAATTTTTTTTGTAAATTTCCATCGCGCCCCTAAAGATATTACTGCGCTCCTACATTTTTTCAACTTCTGAGAAAAGTTAGCATCAAGCCCTGTTAATAATGTTAATTATTTTTTAATATTATGCTTATCCCATGTATGTATTAAAATCATTCAGTTATCGCAAGCCATTGCAATATGCATATCATATGCACATTTGTGATATTTCAATAATTTATATATATTGTGCAGCCCTAATAACAAGCATGAAGCAATCTGGCCGTGCACCAGGGAATGCTGTGAGAGCGGAGCGCTGTGCCAGGCAGACTCACACCCAATGCCACACAAAAGCCCTGTGTACACTAAATTTACCTGACAATCTCTTACACCACAATCACTCAATGCACTGACAACTCCAAGACAACACAATAACGCACGAGTACAGCATGATGTACATGAACATATAATTATAACATTAATTTAGGATGATGAAACCTCCACGAATGAATGAAGTTGCACAAACTAGTTCACGTGTGTGTTAGTTAGTAAAAGCGAGTGAGAGATGTTGTGGTTCGGGCAGCACATCTGTAGGACTGGGGAATGACTGCATCAATATTTCATCATCCTGAAAACATTGCTGAAACCACAGTGAAGTGATTCTGGAGTGTGTGTGTGTGTGTGTGTGTGTGTGTGTGTGTGTGTGTGTGTGTGTGTGTGTGTGTGTGTGTGTGTGTGTGTGTGTGTGACACCTCACTCATTTATATTTGCCATCACTTGACAACCTCAAAATGGTGCGATGGCTTGGTGTGGTGTTGTGTAGATTAACTACTTTTGTTGTTTATTATAAAAGTAAGTTTTATTATTTGATGTTATATAAAAAATATTTTTTTAAAGCACTGCTATCCCAGTGTAATGCAGAAATAACCAAGTAAGCCATTTTTCGGTTTATTTACACAATAATCTGTAACAATAAGGAAGGCCAATATTGAAGTCGATAATTATTTTAATGTTATAGCCTATCGCCGATAAAATGGCCAGATTTTTTTAAATATTGTGAAAAAATAAAACATTAAAATCACCGAATCAATGAATTTAGGCATCATTGGAAAAATGGGTTACACTATTTTAAGGTGTCATTGTTACAATGTAATTATATATTTAACTGAGTAATAATATACAGCATGTACTTAGTATAGGGTTCGGGTAGGACTAGGTTTGGTTGAGGGTTAATTGCATGTAATTATGCATAATTTACTGTTGGTAAGTACAACAAGGATGTAAAATAAAGTGTTAGCGAAAAATGTATGGATATTAATTTTGAGATCTGCTCAAATATTACATTTAACAGTATAATAGACTAACTTCAACTCTCTAGTGCAGCGGTTCTCTTAACTTAAAATTATTTAAAATAAGACAAAACCATTATTAAGCTAAAACAACAACAACAAATGTATATATTTCTCATTTTAATTCTGTGGTTTTCCTCCACAATCTATAGAATCCTTCAAATATGAGGTAGCGTTGTTTTAAAAGATTGATTTCTAGAGCTGGGAAAGTCATGTAAACTTAATAAAATCTTAAAAATCCATGGGTATATTTATAATCAATATACATTTTTTCCAAGTTCTGCCAAGCTTTGAATTGTAAGTAAAAATTATTTTTAAAACACCTAAATCACAAACAACTGGAAAAATCAAGGGGCTTGATTACTGTTGTATACAGTGGAGCCTTTTTAAGTCCGCTCTAGTTCACTAAATGACAACAAAGGTCATTTAAATGTGTGCACTGCATAATTTTACAAAATTGTCCGATATTGTATCAGACAAAAAACAGCAGACTACACCGTTAAAGTCACATTCGCAAATGCATTTGGTTTAGTAACAACAGCATAAGAATGCAAATTCAATAAAAGAAAAAATAAATTAAAGTATGGTAGAACTTGACTTCATCCATCAGGACTGGATTGGATGGTAAATAAAGCGGTCTCTGTATGACGGGTGTTTGGGGGAGAGAGGCTGTAAAATAAGAGCTGAAAAAGTTATTCAGAAGAAACTAGATTTTCCTTTAGAATGAGTTAATTGATCAACTATAAGACGATCAGTAATGCGTCTTAATTTTAAGTCTGATATATTGTATTCTGAAGTCCTGATCAACATCCTGTCAATAGGGGGCAGACTACAGCGAGGACAGTCGATCTGTGGCGCTGAAAGACTCAACCGCTTTTAAAATTCACTAACAAGCTGTCAACTATTCCCAGACTGCCAAATCGAGGGCATTTTGGTATTCAGGATCTACAGGACACGAGTGTGTGAGGGTATGTCGAACACCAGAGCGGCAGTAAGGAAAGCTAAACAGCTTTAGTGTGTGTCTGGAGCTGGCGCGGGGCTTGTGCAGACGGAGTGTGTGTCGGTCTGGCCGAGAGGGCACGGCTCTGCTGGGACGGGTAGAGGAGTGTGTTCAAGAGGGAAGGAGGATTGCACTCAGCAAACATGAGTCTCAATCCTTCACATCTGAGATAAATTACTAGGCAAACAGCCCCTGGGTACAAGAGTTACCAATGGACCAAACAACCTCCTGAGTCCCGTGTGTGTGTGTGTGTGTGTGTGTGTGTGTGTGTGTGTGTGTGTGTGTGTGTGTGTGTGATTGAGAGAGAGATAGAGAAGAGAAAGAGAGTGTGTGTGCGTGCTTATGTGAGTTTGTCTGTCTGTGTTTGTGTGAGTGTGTGCATGTGAGTGAGTGAGTGTGTGTGCTTATGTGAGTTTGTCTGTGTGTGTTTGTGTGTGTGTGTGTGTGTGTGAGAGAGAGAGAGAGAGAGATAAAGAGAGAGTGTGTGTTTGCTTATGTGAGTTTGTCTGTCTGTCTGTCTGTGTAAGTGTGTGTGTGTGTGTGTGTGTGTGTGTGTGCTGCTCTCTCATTTCCAGTGGGAGGTCCTGAGTCTTTGTTGAGTCCTTTCAAAAAAGGAGGAACGAAAAAGAAAAGGAAAAAAGGAGACTGCATGGCATGCTGGGATAGCAGAGGCTTGTTTATCACCGAGGCAGGAAGCGGATGTAACAGTGGGCAGAACATGACATCAGCATTTAGACACACACACACACACACACACACACACACACACACACACACACACACACACACACACACACACACACACACACACACACACACACACACACACACACACACACACACACACACACACACACACACACACACACACACACACACACACACACACACACACACACACACACACACACAGCTAGTTATAAATACTATAACCTAACAGAAAAAAAACTCTTCATTTTTGTATATTTACTTGTATATTTACTTGGTCACACTTTATATTACGTGTCTTTAACTACTATGCACGTTGCATAATGCAAAACACTTGAAATTAAATTTAATTTTTTTTAACAATATTTAGTAGAAATTCACCAAACAGAAATGAAAACTGAAAAGTATGCATTGACAAGGCAGTCAGTAGATGCTGGACTTGTTATTTTCGGTCTCATTGTTTTGATGAGGAGAGAAGTCCAATTCGATCCTGCTTTTCCTGCATGAGCATCACAGCTTAAAGCCATGGACCACTAGGCCACGAGACACCGACCTTTAACTCAACCCTATCTGAACTGAACCAACACTCTTATAAATCCTGAATAACACTCTTGTCTTCTGTAGAGCTGATTAGAGCTGAATTGAACTTGTTTCATAATCAATGAACTTTACACAGATATTGAACTGAATCAACACTGAACTGACTTCAGCTGAATAATGACATGATTGTGTTTTTCAGAGCGGCGTTACAGCACAATCAAAAATAAAATGACTTGATAGCATATTTTTTTATTTTATTTTACATGAGAAATAGTTGAAACTTTTAGATATGAAATTGCTATTACCGGTACAAGAAAATGCAAATTAGTCACAATTACAAAAATTCTTACAATTGTGAGTTTCCTGAATCATAATTTCTCATATCTGCCACTTAATTTACTCTAATTGTACTTGGAATTTGCATATGTGATTAGTGCTGTGTTTAAAAAATCGATTCACCAATTCTAAATCGATTTTCATATTAATTTCTAAAGATCGATCCGTAACTCAGAGGATCGATTTAATAACAGGCCTACATTTTCCCCATAAACTCACTGAGACACGGCGACCGGCGGCGCTGCTAATGCGGTTTCTCTGAATCCACTTGTTGACAAGAAAGGAGGAATGAATCGTTCATATAGCGCGTTTTTTGCGCGTGCAAAATTAGTTTTCCAGGCGCGCCTCTGTTCATGGTTGCATAGCAACGGCAGACGCAAAGGGAGAGCACGCGCTTGTGGAGAGGAGAAAGCGGTGCAAACTGCGCTCTCCATGATGACGAGGAAGTATCATCAAATAATGAATTGATTTCTAGCCCTTGCATTAGCTTTACTACTAGATATATTCATTGAGATGAGAAATAAAAAGCCGCCCTGTACAGCTATGATCCGCTGTTCGGCCGAGCTTTCCATGTTGTTACGGAAAGGCCGCTTGTTTTTGTCACATGACCTGTTGAGATGCATTGAAGTGCTTCTCACTGAATTTGCACGCGCATAAAACGCGATATGTGAACGGCCCCTAAAGTGGTATCGTGTGCGGTTCGTTGTATCTAGTTTAAAAGGCCTTTTAAATATGAACGCAGTTTTGGATTAAATAAAAGGACAGTCAATTAAGTCAAGTCAAGTACCAAGTTTAGTTGGTAACACTACATTAAGACACCATTCATTAACATTAATGCCTTATCTAACATCAATACATTGAGTGAACAATAAATTTTTACAACATTAATGTATGTTTGTGAATGTTATTTAATACAAACACTTGATTGTTTATGAACAGTTAAAACTTTTGATTTTAAAAATATAAGATCGGATCGAATCGAATCGAATAATGATAATCGATTCAAGATCTTGAGAATCGGAATCGAATCGATTCTTGAAATTTGAATCGATACCCAGCACTATATGTGATGTATAAAGTATCTCATAACAATTATGAGAAATAGTCACAACTGTGAAATCTAAAGTTATAACAAGAAAATGTGCAGATGAATAATGACGCACTTGTGTTTTTAGAGCTGCTTTACAGCAGGATTTGAAATAAAAGTGACTTGATGTAATATATTGTAGGGCTGTCACTTTTTAATCGATATTCAAATATGCATTCGAACATGGTGTGAAATATCCGTAATCGAACTACAAATAAACTATCCGGTTTTTAAAGTGCCATGTGTAGCGCATTTTTTACAGTTACAAAATTAAATTTTTTACAGCATTAATAACAATCTTCATTAAAAGTAAAGAAATGATCTTACAAGGGCTGCCACTCTCTCTTATTGCAGTCTTTGATTTTGAAATGTTAGCTGATAAAATGCAGCTCATATCTGTTGGTTTCGGTGACATTAAATCCATTAAATCTGCATATAGCGCGGGAATTTGAAGATCGGATTTATATCCGTTTTGCAAAAACACATTTAGGCCTATGTGACCAGGTGTAAATGGAATCGTTTTGATAAAAAAGATAGCTATCCGATCTGAGAAAACGCATGAAGTGGCCAGGTGTAAACAGCCCCAGAAACGCAGCAGACGGCCAGAGCATCGCCAGGTGTCCAACATCGTATGACTGCATACTGTCCTGCACAACCGGTCGGCACCTTGCCAGATGCACGTGTAAAGGCAAGGTTTATTTGCAAGGATATGAGTCCTATAAGTGTAATTTTGGGAGTCATGGGGCCGGTTTCACAAAGCTATATTAGACCGGTCTATAGTGTTAGACAAGTCTAAAATTTGCTCATAGACTAGTCTAATGCAAGTTAGACTGTTTCACAAAAATAAAGACTGACTTAAAGGGGTCATGACATGTTTTTTTTATTTTTATTATTATGTTCCCTTAGGTGCAATTATAGTATTACTATCGTTTTTTTTACTAAAAACTTTTAAAATGTAGTGATTTATGACCTTTTCCCTGTGTCTCATCCTCTGATTCAAACAGTCTGTTTTGGGGGTGTTTCCCCTTTTAAGAGTTCAGTGTTAACGCCCACTGTTATGATTGGCTAACGTCAGTGCCTATGCATCAATTACTAACGCCCCCAGCCAGAACATTTGCGGATTCGGCGTATTTAAAAAGTAGTTTAAAGTTTTAAATACATTACTTACAGTTTGCGTCGTCGTTGTTGAGCCCAGAATAGTCGCACGGACTTATCTTTGAGCAACAGTTTTCTGGCAAAGCCAGCATCATTTTGGGATTTGTTCTCAAAACAGTTATCCTTCAAATGTATAGAACAAACGCTTAAACTAACACTGCCGTGACTGAGACGTCCGCAAAAAATAAAGTGCATCCATTTTCCCCTGACGACTGGATCTTTCGCAGCGTATTCAAAGATGTTGTTTGTCCACAGCCAGGAACAGCACATCTGTGGCATCATAATTTCCCTGTACACAGACCCACTCGCTGTCCGTCGACTGAACACTTGTGAGGCGCGCGGAGTGACAATGATACGAAATGAGCGTAGTTGCCTTGCGCTTTAGCGTAGTTTTCTTGTGCCGAAGGCGGTCGTATGCAAACGCTGGTACGTCACTTCGTACCGTGACGTCACTTCTTACCATGGATCCATAACGAGCTGTATTTAGAGCTTGATTAAATAAATGATTCGTTTATAATGGGGAGGACGTCTTAAGCTATGAAACTTGCAGGACGTTTTAATAGTACAAAGACCTCTTATATACCAAAAGATCAAGGCAAATTTGGTTTCTCATGTCATGACCCCTTTAATTTAGACCAAAAAAATTAGACCCCTTACCCCCAGGCTAACTTCGGTCTAAGACTCTGTTACCTTGGCAACCAGCAGTAACAATCAGTTACATCACAAACAGCCAAAAGAAAAGGGAAAATGGCTCATAATTTGTGGTTTGCAGACGTGGAGAGCGCTGAGAAGGGAAAGGGTTTTTAGGGACCGCAGTAACCTACTGGAAATATATAATAATGAGGACTTCATCATCGGTTTCGTTTTTGTATCTTTTCTGTACGTCTTTAATGCTCAACGTTCGGATTAACGCTGTTAACTGTCATAGCGATCTTTTTCCAAACATTTCTTCTTGTTACTACTTTCTCCATTATATTTCCCAAGTAAAATGTCCTTGTAACTGTTATACTCCTCCAACAAACACATATGTTCTGCTGGGATAAACTGCACTGAGCGGCTGAATGCGCTTACTCGATCCGCCATGTTTTGAAAAGTGTCCCAGAATGCATTGCAGTGTAGTCCTACTTAAGTGCTTTGTGAAACGGTCTGATTTAGATGTCTATCTGAAGTCTGACTATCTACTATATCTAAGCCATAGTCAAAGTCTATCTTTGTGATACCGGCCCCTGTTCATGACTGTTAGTAAAGTTGATTGAATATCTGTTACGTTTTTCCCCCCCAATATATTCGAATACATAGCTATGTATTTGATATCTGTTCGAATTAGATTTTTCTCAAAAGTGACAGCCCTAATATATTGCACATATATTTTTACATCTCAGCGTCTTTTTTTCTGGATGGGACTCCAGAGAGAAAATGAGAGCGAGAAAGACAGAGGATCATGGAAATGTACGACTGTTCTCACAATTCTCTACTGCGTCGTCCTGAAAAACTCCCACACAATCGGTGGTTGCTTGCGTACAATATGGATCCCAATCCTCAAGCCACAGAGCTTCCCCAGCCACGGCCTCGTCACTATGCTAACTTAATCAACTGCCCTAGCTTATCACATGCTGACACACACTAAACAGTGAGGGCCCTGTTGTGTTCTCACACACACACACACACACACACACACACACACACACACACACACACACACACACACACACACACACACACACACACACACACACACACACACACACACACACACTTAAAGGTGGCATAGCAGAATACCAAGCAAACCTGTCTCCTGAATTATTGAGCGTTCTGGAGTGAACAGAATAACACATTAGCATACTGACCTTATGGGCTCAATCTGACAAAGCTTAGCATGTGAGTGTGTTTGAAGGAGAATGTGGGATTGGGAAAGACATAAGGATGAATACTAACATCGGATTGTCCTGTTTATTTAATCCAACTCTTTTGTTTTGAACAATTTTCAGGATTTATAGGTCAAACATGCATTTTCTGGAAGGGTGGACAGGATCAGGAAATGTTGCAAGCTAGACTCAAACCTATGTTGCCTGTCTGAGCACCACGAAACATGTCAACACTCGTTTCTTTCTCAGATCGGAGGAATTAAACAGATAATTGTGTTAAAAATCAGAGAAATTAAGTCATAATTACGAAAATACCCACAACTGTGAGATAAATATTTGCTTTTACAAGAAAATGCGATTCACAATTACAAGAAATTCTAACAATTGTCTCAGTTTCCTGTAATCGCAACTTTCGCTTAATTTCTCTCGTATCTGCAACTTAATTTCCTTAAATTGCACTTGGAATTTGCATATGTGGTGTATAAAGTAACAATTATGAGAAATAGTCGCAACTTTTAAATCTAGAGTTGCTATTACAAGAAAATGCGAGTTAGTCACATTTACAAAACATTCTTACAATCGTTTCCTGTAATCACAACTTTTGAGAAATTTCTCATATTTGCCACTTAATTTCATTTAATTGCACTTGTAATTTGCATATGTAATATCTAGAATACAATTATGAGAAATAGTCGCTTTCATAGATTGTGACAATATATTATGATGTGGGTTTTTAATGGCCGAAATATATAATTTAATTCGATAATTATGTTTCTTTGCTGAATAAGAGAAAAAAAGCCCAACACTCATTTCTTTCTCAGATCTAAAGAATAAAACAGATAATTGTGTTTAAAATCAGTCACATTATAAGATATGTCAAATCAAAATTACATAAAATACTCACAACTGTGAGATTAAAAGTTGCTATTACAAGAAAACTTTCGTCAAATTTCTCATATCCGCCAGTTTATTCCCTTTAATTGCACTTATAATTTGCATATGTGACGTATAAAGTAACAATTATGAGAAAGTCACAACTGTGAAATCTAAAGTTATTACAAGAAAATACGAGTTAGTCACAATTACAAGAAATCCGTACAATTGCGACAAAAAAATTGCAATTCTGAGAAAAAGTCACAACTACAAAAAAAATCACAATTGCCTTTATTTTTTTGTGCTTCCATTGTGACAATATATTCTGATGTGGGATTTTAATGGCCGAAATTATGTTAGGTTGAATTTTTTTCGCTTATTTAGCAAGAAACATGATGGATACGCATCTGTCACATCAGAACTAAGCTCCGTCTTCAGTATAACACGTGATGTTCTTCAGGTAGGCAGAGGGCACGTTTTGTTTGGTGATAGTTTTCACTCACCGGAGCAGGTCGTATTCGTGGCGCCATTCTCCTCTATAAATAAAAACACACCTGAGCTCACCCTTCAGTCACACTCTTCTCACCCCGACGCAAAAATCCCTTCAGTCTGACGTTCGAGATCAGATGTTGTTCTCACACAACCCTCCAGCCAATGAAGGAAGGAAGACTGCGTTCTCATCAAATCCTCAATACTTGCTGTTCAAGTACAGCTAATTTGATTGCCATTACGTTGCATTTTCTGCTGATTCCCTAATGCGGGTGCATGCATTTTATAACGTTATATTAAGTAAATACAATAAAGGCCTAATGGCCCGACTGGGTGGTGAGACAAGGCATGCTGTGTTTTTAAGAACAATCCCATGGTGCATCAGAGGTTAGAGAGAGTTCAGGGGTTACTGGGACAAAGCGAGTCTGAACCGAGAAGTGGAGACTAACACACACACACACACACACACACACACACACACACACACACACACACACACACACACACACACACACGAGTCATCCTTTCTGTATTTATTATGTCACAATTTATTATGTCTCCCTGTCAGAGGGAGATTTCAGAGTGAAAGCAACAAATCCCTCATTAAAAAATGCTAAGTAGCTGAACTGTTCTTTAAAGCCTGGAAATAACTGGTAATTAGGTAACGCTTTAATCAGTTTCATTATTTAGTCATGCAATTTAAACAGATTTATTATCAGATGGGGGGGATAATCGAATTGTTTAAAATGTCATGAGACTTTGATTTACATATTTTTTTATGTATGGTGGCCCCAAAAAGTATTTGGACACACAAGTCATAAACAAATGATCTTGAAAAACAAATGATTGTGCAAAGTCACTCTTCCGCCCACTCGCCACTTAAACCGGTTTAGTACGGGTCAATCTGAGGTTCCTCATGTGTGTTTGCATGTTTCATCCTGAAACACACCACCAGTTCAAAAGTTTTGGATTGGTAAGAATTTGTATGTTTTTAAAATAAGTCTCTTCTGCTCACCAAGGCTGCATTTATTTGATTAAAAATGATTAACTGTTTTCCATTTTAATATAATATTTAACAATATTATTATAAAAAAAAAAAATCATTTTTAATTGTCATAGTTTAAAATGTAATTTATTCCTGTGATCAAAGCTGAATTTTCAGCATCATTACTCCAGTCTTCAGTGTCACATGATCCTTCAGAAATCAGTAATATGAGGATTTGATGCTTGAAAAAACAAAACAAAAAAAAAAACATTCATTATTATCAATGTTGAAAACCGTGTATTTTTTTCAGGATTCTTTGATGAATAGAAAGTTCAAAAGAACAGCATTTATTTGAAATATAATCTTTTGTAACATTATAAATGTCTTTACTGTCAATTTTGATCATATTTAATTCATCCTTGATGAATAAAAGTATTGATTTATTTTATTTATTTCCCCCCAAAAAATTAAATAATAATTCGTACTGACCCCAAACTTCTGAACGGTAGTGTTTAATGTTACAAAAGCTTTCTATTTCAGATAAATGCTGTTCTCTTGAACTTTCTATTCATCAAAGAATCCTGAAAATTAAAATTGAAATAACTGTTTTCAACATTGATAATAATCATAAGTGTTTCTTGAGCATCAAATCATCATATTAGAATGATTTCTGAAGAATCATGTGACCCTGAATTATGTACTGATGCAATGTAATGATGCTAAAAAAATCAGATTTGATCACAGGAATAAATTACACTTTACTATATATTCACATAGAAAACAGTGGTTTTAAATTGTAATAATACTTCACAATATTATTATTATTTTTTTATCCAATAAATGCAGCCTTGCAGAGCAGAAGAGACTTCTTTTAAAAACATAATAAATCTTACAGATCCAAAACTTTTGACTGGTGGTGTATGTACACACACACACACACGCCACCACAGCAAGAATGTAACGCTCTGGTTAAATTTATCACCTCCATCAGTTTTGCGTAGGTGAATCAAACCACACACACATCAGCTGAGGACACACACCATCATGCAAACCCTCTTGACCTCCAACCAGCCGGACTGGATTCACACAGATCTGGCCAACAGGGAAGCTTGTTCTTATCCAACAGCCATCGTTACACACCGAGGAGTGGCATAGATGTACCACACATTCTGGTTTGAGCCAGAAACATTTTGGAAATATGGCTCTCATTACTTGTGCTGTATCTGCAGGCAACCAAAATTGATTTTAAGACTTGATTTAAAACTTGACATTAACGGGATAGTTCACCCAAAAATGAAAACACTGTCAGTAATTACTCTCCCTCATGTTGTTCCAACCCCGTAAGATTTTCCTTCATCTTTCCTTCATTCTCGTCGCTTGATAAACTTAAGGTTGAGCCGCCGTAGTCACTTTTGACTATTTTAAACATTGTCTTTACTAACTTTCTGGGCCGGCAAGTTTCAATTACAATAGAAGCCTATGGAGGAGCAAATATCTTCATTTGTGTCCCGAAGATGAAGGAAAGTCTTACGGGGTTGAACAACATGAGGGAGAGTCATTACTGACAGAGTTTACATTTCTGGCTGAACTAACCCTTTAAGTGATCATGTAGAAACTGAATTGATTTAGTTTTCAAATACATTGTAGGTTTGAAGCAGTGGGCTTTTTAATGTGTCCTCTTCATGCCAAACAACAGCACTATCAATCGCTTTGCATGGCCACTCACATCAACAACACAAGCCTTTATACGCGTCAATAAAGATCGCCTGACAACACCAATTAAAAACTCAATCTCAGAGATTCGGTACAGAAAAAACATCTGAATCCGATTGGCTTAGGCTAATTGCAGCGCGGCCTTGTATACGTCAGCTAAGAGAAGTGTGGCTCATCACAGGAAGATTAAGTTTGATTAAAGATTAACACTTGCACGGATAAATACACGTGGCTCATCAACAGGATCAGTTTTGATTTCATGCGGACTTAAAGGGATAGTTTACCCAGAAATGACTCGCCTTAATGTCATTACAAAACAAGACTTTTATTCATCATCTTCAGAGATATTTTTTAAATTCCGTCACTATTTTTTGCCCCTTCATTGAAAGTCCATGCAACTAAAACTTTAAAGCTTGAAAAAGTACATAAAGTAACCCATATGCATCGAGTGTTTATTCTGAAAAGAAAACAAATTCTGAAATCTTTATATGAACCCATTTAATTTAGGCTTTAATTTGTGTATTAAAGGGGTCATGACATGAGAAACCAAATTTACCTTGATCTTTTGGTATATAAGAGGTCTTTGTACCATTAAAACGTCCTGCAAGTTTCATAGCTTAAGACGTCCTCCCCATTATAAACGAATCATTTATTTAATCAAGCTCTAAATACAGCTCGTTCTGGATCCATGGTAAGAAGTGACGTCACGGTGCGAAGTGACGTACCAGCGTTTGCATATGACCGCCTCCATGCACAAGACAACTACGCTTTAAGCGCAAGGCAACTACGCTCATTTCGTATCGTTGTCGCGCCCGCGCGCCGCGCGCCTCACAAGTGTTCAGTCGCCGGACAGCGAGTGGGTCTGTGAACAGGGAAATTACGATGCCGCAGATGTGCTGTTCCTGGCTGTGGACAAACAACATCTTTGAATACGCTGCGAAAGATCCAGTCGTCAGGGAAAAATGGATGCACTTTATTTTTTGCGGACGTCTCAGTCACGGCAGTGTTAGTTTAAGCGTTTGTTCTATACATTTTAAGGATGACTGTTTTGAGCTTTGCCAGAAAACTGTTGCTCAAAGATAAGTCTGTGCCGACTATTCTGGGCTTAACATCGACGACGCAAACTGTAAGTAATGTATTTAAAACTTTAAACTACTTTTTAAATACGCTGAAAGATCCAGTCGTCAGGGAAAAATGGATGCACTTTATTTTTTGCGGACGTCCCAGTCACGGCAGTGTTCTATACATTTAAGGATGACTGTTTTGAGGAAAAAATCCCAATATGATGCTTGGCTTTGCCAGAAAACTGTTGCTCAAAGATAAGTCCGTGCCGACTATTCTGGGCTCAATAACGACGACGCAAACTTACTTTTTACCATGGCTAATATAAACACATTTGTATAAGAGAATCTTGAAAATATGTCGCCTTTCTAGTAGGCCTACATGTGATAGAAAATTAAAAATGTTGCCTTTATCAATGCTGCATCTTCAAATATGGCCTGTCTGTGCATGCATTTTTGTCCGTGGTACACCCTATCATTTCATTGGAATTAGTTAAATAATGTTAAACTGTTAGCAAATGAAGCTATAGGATAATTATGCAACAATAATCCGTTTTCAAGTGTCTCGGGTTAATTTTTTTTTATTAATTCAAAATAGTTTCACTTTCCATGTGGACACGGGCTGATCCAGTCTTCGTTGTTGTGGTGATGGTTCATTTTCCTCTGATTCCGGCTCAAACATAATAAGGTTTTATCATTGCAAGAGCCATCGCTTCGCATGCATCACCCGCTAATAAACAGTTGCGCCGAATCCGCAAATGTTCTGGCTGGGGGCGTTAATAATTGATGCATATGCACTGACGTTAGCCAATCATAACAGTGGGCGTTAACACTGAACTCTTAAAGGGGAAACACCCCCAAAACAGACTGTTTGAATCAGAGGATGAGAAACAGGGTGGGAAAAGGTCATAAATCACTACATTTTAAAAGTTTTTTGTAAAAAAAACTATAGTAATACTATAATTGCACCTAAGGGAACATAATAATAAAATAAAAAAAACCATGTCATGACCCCTTTAATACAAACATTGATCAATGCACATACATATTTGTTGTGCTCTATGTACACTAATCATGAAAAAAGCCTAAATTAAATCTATTCATCATATAAAGTGATCGTGTCTCATCAGAATAAAACGCTTAATTCATTTGGATTACTTCACACACGTCTTTATGAACTTTTTGAAGCTTTAAAATTTGGGCTAAGTGGACTTTCAGTACAAAATGACGAGAGAGTGTTCAAAACATCTTCATTTGTGTTTCAAAGATAGATGAATGAAAGACTTAAGGTGACAATAAGGTGAATTAAATCATGACAATTTGCATTTTAGGGTGAACTATCACTAAGTTTTAAAACTAGAAAGTATTGAATTGAGTGTCTTATTTTCAACAGTATATCCATTGTTGCATTATTCAAAACCAACCAGATTTTTGTGAAATTCTGTCTGTACAATAAAGGCCTGTTAGTTTTAGATTTTTCCATCTGATGCAATAACATGCTGAAGTGTCTGAATACTTTCTTTGGCCACTGTGTGTGTGTGTGTGTGTGTGTGTGTGTGTGTGTGTGTGTGTGTGTGTGTGTGTGTGTGTGTGTGTGTGTGTGTGTGTGTGTGTGTGTGTGTGTAATACTCACTAAGTGTCCTGGAGTAGGTGATCGTGAGTCTTTGAGTGTTGCTGTGCCTGGAACATCCAGAAGTGGCCATTTCATATGCAAATACTGTGAAAAACAAAAACAAAAAGGCACATTAGACAGCAATACTGTGTTTTAATTCACATCTTCCTTTTAAAGTCGGCATGAAACGGAAGTTCCTCTAGACTTTTCTTTCATATTGTGCCATATATCCGAGTGAAACACTTCTGGAACAAGAACAAATGTGGGCGGGGCTTGATTGTGTCTGTGGGGAATTGATTGGATGGTTGTGGTTTGCTATTGGTCAGTCTCGTGTGATTGACAGGTTATTGCCCTCGTCATCAAAGAGAAGCTGCAAGAGAAACTTATTCGGTTTCAAGATTACCAGAAACATGAATTTAAAACAACATTAATGCACGCCGCACAGATAAATCATTTATAATAAATCCTGCCATATTCCATAAAATAATTGTCCATTTTGACTCCCCTACTTTAAAGTTCAATGGAAAAGTTCTTCTGGCACAAAACAGGTGCAGAAACTTCACCTCAGTGGGTGGCAAAGTTAACCAACACGTTTTGTCAGACCTGTTGACAAAAGCACCTTTTAAAACAGAGCAGTGTGTGTGTGTGTCTAGACAGGTTTTTTTCTGATGACTAACTGTGATTGAATGAGTGAAACAAATGTCAAATTGAAAAGAGACTTTACAGAATCTTCCAGCATGAGATCTGCCTCTCAGAGGGTCATAAACAAGTCGAACGGTCAGCGGAGAGCAATTCTTCTGGCAGACACCTGTGTCTGTATCATGTACGCGTGTGTGTGTGTGTGTGTGTGTGTGTGTGTGTGTGTGTGTGTGTGTGTGTGTGTGTAAAACGGAGAGACAGTGAGAGTGTGAAATCTGTGTTTGTCGGAGAATGTGTTCCTCCCAGAGCCCAGCTGTGGGCGTCTATCGAGGGAGTGTGTGTGTATACAGTATATGTGTAAGTGTGTGTGTGTGTGTGTGTAGGGGACAGCTGAGAGGAAATCCCATGGAGAGAGGTGGGAAAACTGGACCGTGGTAAAAACACAGCCCCAGATATAATGCTCAAGTGAATATCCCTGCACTTTTGACCTCTCCCTGTATCACTTCCACTATCAGGACGAGAGCAAACACCATCCCGATCTCTTGGGGTGTGTGTGTGTGTGTGTGTGTGTGTGTGTGTGTGTGTGTGTGTGTGTGTGTGTGTGTGTGTGTGTTCCACCGTGGGCCAAACAGGTGCGCTGATAATCACTCATGCACAATGCGGTTTGTAATGAATGCAGAGGTTGTGTTCAGATCTTCTTGTTTTGCTCCATTTGGTCTTATGGTCATAGCTGAGGTCTCAGTGGAGACCAGTTCAGACATCTGGTTTATATATCGGTTTTTAACTGCCGGATACTGCAGATTTTCATGTGCACAGATTTCTTTAGGCTGCTCAAGAATTTATCATTTATTAAAACACATTTAGTTGAAGCTAATATTCTCATACTAGTGTTAAAGTCAGCGGGAAATAAAAACAGATCCTGTTTGCTTTCTTAACACGTGTTCCTGCTCCTAAAGGCACACTGGGAAATAATTGTGGATAGGATATACTTTGAAACAACGTTCACTGAGAAATTGCTAGTAAGTTTCACAAATAATTGCAGGGAAATGGCATGTAACACATACAACTTTGAATTAGAAAGACTAGAGAGTGTAAAACAAACTCTAATAGTCTTTGAAAACTTTTTTTTTTTTTTACAGTGTACACTATAGAAGGTTTTTTTTTTTAACTTTAGAAATTAATAGAGCCAGAAGAGCAATGCCAAGGTGAAAATTATTTTCTGATAAGTATCATAACTGATAAATGGCTAATATTACATTTTATATAAATAAATAAATAAATACATTAAAAAATATATAGTTTTAAATGCTACAATTTTATATAGGATTCACTTCATAATTGAAAATATGAAACATGCATATTTATATTTGGTAAAAATGGTGTTATATATCATTCAACCCTAATAAAAAAATAACTATTTTATGACAATTGTAAGCACATTTTTAGCAATTTCATGACAAAATGTCCTATTGCAGTCAAAGTGAAAGTCAAAAATGTGTGGTTATATGCAAAATACAAATAAAAACACACACTGGCGTTATCAAGAACAGCTCGCTGCACACTGATTGGATGATGGCCTCTCTATAAAAAAAAAAATCAAACCAATTGTGTTTCTTCTTAATGCTTATTGGCTAATTATCCACATTGTTTGTGCAATCAGCATCTGACTTGGTCAAGACAAACCCTCCCGTCCGTCCACTTGCTCTGATAAACACGCGCTGCATGTTAATATGATGTAAATATATCAATAAACCGGTCCTGGTCTTGGATATCGCTCAAATCCAGCCGGAAAATACGAATCCTCACCCGCGCCGCTAATGAATTAATGTGGGGTCCGGTCCACTTTTACAACTTCGACCTTGCTTTCAAACGGAGCGATCATAGGAAGGAAGTTTACACGGCTATGGTTAAAAATGGAAAAGACATTATACACACAAAAGGACGAGGGGAGGGAGCGGGAGCGGCAGAGAAAGGGGAAAAAAACATTTTCAGGAATGGGTTTTGTCTGAGCAGGCCAAGGGTATTGTTTCCTGACAGCTGGGTGACTCGGGGGGGCAGATCGGGCCCCTCGTTCACATCCACAACCCAGGAAATTCTTGGGGTCGACATCAGTCCCCTGCCCCACACACACACACACACACACACACACACGCTGAATACTGGGCTAAAGAGAAACAGAAGGCCACCATTATTACTCTGTTTAGTTGGTCATGTATTATCCCACTACAGGAGTCCAGGCCAAGATATAAACACACACAGATCTATATATTAAGTCATAAAAAGTATTGTTAACATTACAGCAGCTTCCAGTAAAGATGCCTAGATCTGTCTCTGATCATTACCAGTGCTTTAAACAAGATTTTTTACATTGATTCAACATACAATGCTACATTCTTAAAACGAAAAACAGATTTTATGACGAAAAAAAACTTGAAAGATTTTGAGATTTCCATAGTGACATTTTTAAGATTTCCATGGTACATGATATTTTCAAATATGTTTTATATATAAATATGTAAATAAATATTTTTAACATCTGGTCATTTTTAAAATGTAATATTTGCATAATAGTCTAATGGCATTTGATTAAATTGTGAAACAGAGAAGTTATTGTTAAAAAGAAGAAGAAAAGAAGTTTCAGAGATGTTTGGATTAAAGATTACAATGTAAAAAAACTTTTAACAGGCATAAATCAAGAACAACAGAACATGGCTAGTTATTAAGGGCGTTTATATGGTTATAAGTAGAAAAGATTGAATTTAAACCACTGGTTTTATTTAGTTTATCAACATTATTAAGGCAAACAACAAATTATATTAGTTTTCAAATACAAAGCAGTCAAAAACAAAATAAAATGCAAACAAAAATAGCTTCTTTATGTCTTATATTTAGATAAAAAAGTAATACAGGCAGGAGCCATCTTTGGAAAACAGACTCGAGCAGTCGAGCCACGAACGCCGTGCTAAGTGAGCTGGTCGATAGGTTTAAGTCACAGTTCAGCTCACTTAGCACGGCGTTCGTGGCTCGACTGCTCGAGTCTGTTTTCCAAAGATGGCTCCTGTCTGTATACGTGACGTGTACTGTCTTTATAATGTATCTTCTTATTAAACTGTCTGCACACTTACACAGTTCTCAATGCTTCGGTTTGCATGTAGGGACCCTCATTATGCTACCGTGTTAGTGTGAGGCTATTTTGAGCCGTGTTAGTGGTATTAACTAGCGATTTCTTTTGACTTATATTCGATGCCCATATACTAGCGTTATAAGCTAATCTGTTTTTAGAGATCAAACTCTTTACATTCGATTATCATGAAAACACATCCAGAGAACGATCGACTCAGTAACCTTGTGTTAATTACCCCTAGGTTCATTTTTCGCCAGAATTGTCCTTTAAATGAGCTCATTGTTTGTGCCTAAATGAATACATGATCCGTATTATCTTAGAACTGTATATTTGGGACATTACTTTAACAGTCACCTCAGATAACAGATCACGCTAAATTGAAACTATATGTATTATGTATTGTGAAAAGCGCTATACAAATAAATGTAAATTGAACTGACCTGAATAGAATTGATAGTTTCAGTATTTCTGAACTACTAGAAAAATGGTTCAGTCAGTGGTTCTTGACTCATTTTTAAAGAACGCTTTATGCCAAAAAGGTTCTATATAAGGAGAAATGTCTTAAATTACTGCATAATACTTTCATGTTAAACAGATTATTTCCATTTATTCTACTGATAATGGACATTTACAAGCTGCTTTATTCATACAATTTGATTAAAATGAAAAAAATACTTCCGGAAGGTTATACAGTGCTGTGCAAAAGTGAACACATCCATGCTAAAGTTGACTAAAAAGAGGAATACAAAATCATCTTTAGGAAATTTATCTTAATTCCTTAATTTAAAAAATGAGGAAAACTCCAACCTTTAAGGACACCAGTTTTCTTTGTGAATGAATAATGTATCGTGAATAAATAAATGTTCTTCCTTAAAACACAGTAAGTCAGGACACCCCTATGTTAAATCCCCATAGAGGCGGCAGATTTATATTTTGAAAGGCCAGTTATATCATGGATCCAGGATACTATGATCCTGATAAAGTTCTCCTGGCCATCATCATCACACACCCTTCACCAGACCTAGAGATTGACATGGGGTACTTTCTATAAGATCATCTCTCGATGCAAATCAAACCAGTTATTAGGCGAACTGAAATAAAACATGCCAATCTCTCCGTATGGTGAAGGGTGTGTGATGTGGGGCTATTTTAATTTCTTCTGAGAGTGGGGTGGTTGCTGTCCCAACATCACAAGTTCACTCCCATCTTCAACTAAAATTATTTATTTTCTCCCTTTTTTGGGGCTTTTCAGACATTTTTTCAACAGCTCAGCCCGAAAAACACGATTCCTGTTGCTGTTGCACGCTGGCATCCTGTCCATTTAGCACTTCAGCTCTATATAAACACTGGTGCCGCTGTGGTCAGGCCCTGGCCCACTAAAACTGTCCTCAAGTTGGCTCAGAGCGAGAGAGAAAGAAAAAAGCTCTGGTGCTGGTCAGCAGAATCGGCTCCTAAAGACAAGGCTGCTTACAATCGGAAAAGTGCTGTGGGCGGAATGAGAAAGCGGAGCGTTTCTGCGCTGCAATCCTGTAGTGAGTGTTTACAATGACATGGGACTGGAAACACACACATAAACTCAATTTGCCAATTACCTTTTACAGGACACTTCAGGCGCTGTGCTAATGTGTTGCAGGTGTAGCGCTTAAAACAAGACAGACCTGGCATGAGCGAAGGAGGAGCGCCGCAAACATTTGACAATTTAAACATGATCTTAACACTTTATCAAACACCTTGAGGAAACATCCAGCAATATACAGCAGCCGCTGTTTCTATTACACAACTAAAACATTATAAAATGGACAGTTCTGGTTTTAAATACGGTGTAGAAAAACTGTTAATTATGATTATATTCATACATTACATTATATTATATCTTGGCTCTGTAAAGCCAGCTTGAATTTTACAATAAAATCAAACTACTGTATTATTATCACAAATGTAATTTACTAAATATCTGTTACACAAACTATATTACATGGTCTAGAAATTGTTTACAGTGATTATAATTTGTTATATTATATTATATTTTTTGGCTCTGTAAAGCAAACTTGAGTTTAAAATCTACAATATAAATAAATAAATTTACTATAGGTATTAATCATTTATTTACTGAATATCTGTGCTAAACAAACTATATTACAAGGTGTTTCTAGTGAATATAATTATTAATTTTTATACTACTTTACATTATATTATATTTTGGCTCTGTAAAGAAAACTTGAATTTTACAATCTGTATATCAAATCAAAAGTATTTACTACCATTATTATTATCACTGTCACCATCATTACAAATATGTTACATATGTTACATAAACTATATCACAAGGTGTAAAAAAATAAATAGTGATAATTTTTGATAGTATAATAAACTATATTACAGATATGTTAAATTATCTTGTATTATAATATAATAATACAACATAATATTATGGCTCTGTAAAGCAAGCGTGTGTTTATCTACTATATAAAAACAAATCTATTTACTACGGTTATTATTTATCATCATCATCATCAGAAATGTAATTATTTACTGAATATACATTACATAAACTATCACAAGTTGAAAAAAAAATTATAGTAATAATACTTTTTTATATTATAATAACCTATATTATATGTTATGTTGTATTATATTACATTATGGCTCTGTAAAGAGAGCCTGTGTTTTAAAATCTACTATATTAAAAACAAATGTATTTACAACTGTAGTTATTTCTCATCATCATCATTACTACAAATGTAAAAAATCGCATTCAGTTTGTAAACAGATTGAAACATCCCAATGCATTTGGACGCGTCGCATTAAAGAGACTCTTCATCATTGTGCCTAAAACTTTCTGGCCGTGCTGTAGTGGATTTCCTCATCCTACATCGAGTCTCTCAACCTCAAAACTAGGCCTCTCATAAACAACCATCATCCTCCAGCTAATCTGATCCATTTCGCTCTCCGCTCTCGGGCTCCAGCGCGCAGGCGAACATCAGTCGAGCGCTCTGCTAATGAGAGGGAGAACACAGATGCCACAAAAGGTGGTGGAGAACGTCCCAGAGAAAAGCCAACACGGGCCCTTTGGTTCGGGGAACAGAGAGAATACGGCATGTGCTCCAGGGCCCGCGAGGTGCCAGCGCCAGGGTCCAATTGTTGGGCTCTCTCATGGACTGTCTTTGTCAGCTCAGGAGACGAGGCGGCGCTGCCAGGGATGCTGGGAGGCAGATGTGAGGGACGTTTGTTACTGAGGGAAAGCGGCTCGTCTGCCAACGGCACCCAAATAGAGCCGGCCTGACAAACTTACAGCGCCGCTGTCGAGGTAATGAGGGGATGACACGCTTTCAGTCGCTCGATCCGAAAGTTTACAGGCTAAAAAGTTAAGTCTAAAAGCATGGGTGATGATGGAATCTGTTTTACCATCAGCCTTTAATAATTTTAGCTTCTTAATGCACAGATTTTTCGTTTTTAGAATATATGACGATAGTGGCTAGGTACGTTCATTTAAATAGCACACTTTTATACACGAAAGTACTTTACATAAAAATGACTTTAAAAAGGTACATAAGAGAAAAATAAAGATTTCAAATATAAGAGAAAACATTTTTACATTTTTATAATACAGGTGAAACTCGAAACTTGAATATCGTGCAAAAGTTCATTTATTTCAGTAATTCAACTTAAAAGGTGAAATTGCACTTTGTGACATGCAAAGTGAGATATTTCAAGTCTGTATTTGTTATAATTTTGATGATTATGGCTTACAGCTTATGAAAACCTTTTCATAATATTCTAATTTTAAATTTGGGGTTTTCATAAGCTGTAAGCCATAATCATCAAAATTATAACAAATAAATTCTTGAAATATCTCACTTTGCATGTAATGAGTCTTTATAATATATTAGTTTCACCTTTTAAGTTGAATTACTGAAATAAATGCACTTTTGCACGATATGCTAATTTTTCCAGTTTCACCTGTATATGACAATAGTGGCTAAACAGCACATTTAACAGACTTTAAAAATGACTTAAAATAAGAGAGAAAACATTTAGCTGGTTATACAGACTTTTGTTTGTGCATCTAAACATGCTTTTTTTTTTGTTTTAAAAAGCAAACAGAATTTTCATACAATTTTGGTGATGTTGTTGAACCACAAACAAATGTTTCTTGAGCATCAAATCATCATATTATACTGATTTCTGAAGGATCATGTGACACTGAAGACTGAAGTAATGATGCTGAAAATTCAGCTTTGATCACTGGAATAAATTACACTTTACTATATATTCACATAGAAAACTGTTACTTTAGATTTAAATAATATTTCACAATTTTTACTGTATTTTTGATTAAAAAATGCACCTTGGTGAGCAGCGGAGACCCCAAACCTTTGAACAGTAGTGGAAATAGAGGTTTATCAAAATAAAATATTCCAGAGAACCAAATAATAATGCCAAGTAACCACAGTTTAATGGTATAATTCTATAATTAGACCTCAAAAATAAGCATAATTGTATTCAGCACAGAAAGTGATCCTACTCATGAGCACAGTTGAACCGGTGGATCGTGCCAATCACCCAGCGTGTGGCCCGCACTTATTCAGGACCCCTGATGAACCCAATGGGCCTCCCTGTGGCCGGTGTGTTAAAGTGTTAATCACATCTCTCAATCTGAGCTGCCCAGCACTGATAACACACACACACACGCACACATACACACTCCTGCCCCACACGAAGGTCTATTGTCAGGACACGCCGTCAGCTTAATAGTAATTTACACCAACTGTTAGTCCAACCTGACCACACAATCAGCGCCTGTTTCAAACCGGGCTCCTTTGTTTAAGTGTGTTGTGGGTAATTAAACGATTATATAATCATTCTTAAGCAAACAAGATACAATCATGCTAATTGGAAGGAGAGATTAACTATCAGTGAAACTAGGCGGCACTGAAGAGGCACACAATGCTTTGTCAGATTTTGAGGAATGCAACCAAACTTCAGAGATTAAACTTGAGCAATGATAGAGATTTGGGTAAACGTTAAACGACGAGTGTTAAACACGCACTTGCTGGCACGCCAGGTTTAGGGTTAATAATAAAAGCACCGGTCAGGATGCCGATAGATCCCTTTCCCAGAGCGTGCTCCCAGGATCCCGCAGGTAAACTCTGCCACATTAGCGAGTCCGCTCAGCATGCAGGTGTGTGTTTGTCTAGGCCGTGCGAGTCGTTTACCAGCGTGCCTAGACGAAACATTTCAATGAGGCGATTTATTTGCACTTTACACACCATAACATTGTCTAAGGACATTTTTATACTCGGCCCGACTGATTGTCAGAACCCAAAATGTGCAGGCCTGTATTCATATTACACTTTCTGGGTCTGTAGATGCAGAAAACGTGGATGTAGAACATTTTTATTTACTGTATATCACGGAATGTCACAGAATTTGGCTCAATTATAGAGAAATAAATCAAAAGTAGGGACATTTGAACATAAATAAGTTAATTTTAACATTCTGACTCCCAACATATAGTTTATACAGCATTAGTTGAGAGATTTTATTTTTTTCCTTGAGAAAATTTGCCATGTACTCGACCTGATATATATCCAAAATAATCAATTCGATATCAAATTGAAATCTAATCAAAATTTGCAAGCTTGTGAATCGAAATCAAATTGTGAAATATCAGTCCCTAATATGGACTAGTGTCTGAATATTAAAGCGCATAAAGACAACTGCATAACGATTAATCGCAACTAAACGTTTGCAGAATAAAAGTTTTTGTTTACATCATATATGTATTACATTATTTACATCATATTACACTTTTTGGGTCTGTAGATGCAGAAAACGTGGATGAAGAAAATGTTTATTTACTGTATATCACGGAATGTCACAGAATTTGGCTCAATAATAGATGAATAAATCAAAAGTAGGGACATTTGTATATAAATAAGTTATTTTTTAACATTCAGTATCATAGTAATGTAGCACCAACTGACTCCCAACATATAGTTTATACAGCATTAGTTGAGAGATTTTTTTTTCCTTGAGAAAATTTGCCATGTACTGGACCTGATATATATCCAAAATAATCAATTCGATATCAAATAAAAATCTAATCAAAATTGAATTGTAGACTTCAGATATCAGTAGCAGTCTTTATGCGCTTTAATATTTAGACACTAGTCCATATTAGGGATGATATTTCACATGTTCTGCATGTCTCAGTTTGGTCAACTACACACACATAGTTTTTTCAGCACAAAAACACACTCTGTAAAATAGTCTAATTATCGTTATCAATAAAATATTGATATCGTTTTTTGTCCAATATCACGGAATGTCACAGAATTTGGCTCAATAATGGATGAATAAATCAAAAGTAAGGACATTTGTATATAAATAAGTTAATTTTAACATTCAGTATAATAGTAATGTAGCATCAACTGACTCCCAACATATAGTTTATACTTTTTTTTTTTTTAAATTTAAATTCATTTTAGCTGACGCTTTTATCCAAAGCGACTTACAACTGCTATATATCAGAGGTCGCACGCCTCTGGAGCAACTAGGGGTTAAGTGTCTTGCTCAGGGACACATTGGTGTCTCACAGTGGATTCGAACCCGGGTCTCTCACACCAAAGGCATGTGTCTTTATCCATTGCGCCAGTTTTATCCAGGCTTTATCCAGTATATATCCAAAATTATCAATTCGATATCAAATTGAAATCTAATCAAAATTTGCAAGATTCGAATCAAAATCGAATTGTGAAATATCAGTCCCTAATATGGACTAGTGTCTAAATATTAAAGCACATAAAGACTGCTACTAATATCTGAAGTCTACATGTCTCAGTTTGGTCAACTACACACACGTAGTGTTTTCAGCACAAAAACACACTCTGTAAAAAAGTCTAATTATCGTTATCAATAAAATATTGATCGTTTTTTGTCAATATCACACACCCATAATGAGCACCATTTCCTTCCTGTCCTTTTATGCATGACTGAATAAAATCCATGCAGAACGCTAAAGCTAGTCAAATTACAATGATAGACTCCGAGTGTTCGGCTTGAGGTCAGCATCCACAGGCGTATCTGAAGTATGTATCTAGCACTGGGGTAATGGCTGACGTCTGAAGTATCCCTGAGTCTTTGGACCGGCTGAAGTTAAGTGGCTTTGACAGGGCTCTGCCGCTCTCATCGGGCGTCTATTGTGACCTGCGCGCCCTCCTTGCACTTCCATTCATTGCCTGAAAACACTAAAAACCAGGTCAAAGGTCAACCTGGCACATTTCCATGGCAACATGGCCCTATAACGGGCCTCTTAACACGCTCTTGTGCACAAAAGAACTATTAGTAAGGAAGGACGGATGGAGATGCGTGTGAGTTTCTATGAGTGCAAGGGAAGCATAGAGACGGGGCAAAGGTTTAACCCGAACAATTGAGAGATCGCAAGGTCTGACCGGGACTGATGGATGGATTCGGCTTTTAAGGTAACCAGCAGTCCATCAAAAGGGGCCGGGACAGCATGGAGAGCACATTTCCCACTCTATTGAAGACCACTCTTGTTTATTATAGCTATGAAGCAACACAACGATCATTGAGAACATGCTTTAAAAAGCATTCATTCATCTGCACACTTTAGCACGGAAATAACAAGGTACTTACTTACAGGGCTGTGCAACTATTAATCGTATCCAAAATACGACAATAGGGGTGTGCTAAAAAATCGATACAGCGATACATCGCGATTTTTAAATTCATGATACACAACATCGATTTCCAGCTCAAAAAATCGATGTTAAAAAAAAAAAAAAAAAAATTTTAAATCACGTTTTAAACGGGGTGTGACCTGGTGAACTACAACCTCCGTTCCTGCAACGTTAGATGTCGCAGTATGGCTGCTTTATGTTCTTGTCGTGGACAAGAAACATATCAGACTACACACGTTGCTTTCCGTCAGTCATCGCGTGCCGTCTCACACACACATTCACTCGCACACATACTCGCTCGCGCTCACTCACATACACACACACACACACAAACAGCGCTCACACACTCTCACACACACGCACTCTCTAACGCTCACTCACTCACACAAACAGCGCGCGCGCACACACACACACACTCTCGCGCTCACTCACACACACAAACGCACGCTCACTCAGTAGCGCACACACACTCTCTCGCTCACTCACTCACACAAACGCACATTCACTCACACACGCACTCTCTCGCGCTCACTCACTCACACAAACGCACATTCACTCACACACACAAACGCACGCTCACTCAGTAGCGCACACACACTCTCAATTTCGGTAGTGAAAGCTGCATATTTCACTTCATTGTTTACAAGGACAGTACCTGAGTATCTGCACTTTATTTCCATGTTTTTTTTTAATTCAAGCTCAGCCCCACATAACCTCAGTGAGTTAACTTACCGTAACTGTGCACTACACTTTAATTTAGTTTTAAATATCTAATGCACTTTATTTTAACGTTTTTAATGTGTCCATTGTTAAAAGTTCAAGTCTATTTTGTTATGGCAGCTAAAAAAATAAATTGGAAAGGAAATTTTGTAATATATTGCTTTGACTCAATTCTTCTGCTGATTTATCAATGTGATCTGATGTAAGACTACTCAGATGGCACACACCGTAACTTGTATTTTATTTTGGTTTTACATTTTTTGTTAACTGTGTGGAATATCGCAATATTTATCGTATCGTGATGTATCGTGATGAAATCGTATCGTGATCCATGTATCGTGATGCGTATCGTATCGTGAAGTCCTTGCCAATACCCACCCCTATACGACAAGTTTGTGTTTACATACTATATTGTGTGTGTACGGTGTATAATTATTTTGTATATATAAATACACACACGTGCATATATATAAATAACAAACTAATATATTATATAGACTCATTACATGCAAAGTGAGATATTTCAAGCCTTTATCTGTTATGATTTTGATGATTATGGCTTACAGCTTATGAAAACCCCAAATTCAAAGAATATTGTGAAAAGGTTTTCATAAGCTATAAGCCATAATCATCAAAATTATTACCAATAAAGACTTGAAATATCTCACTTTGTATGTAATGAGTCTATATAATATATTAGTTTCACCTTTTAAGTTGAATTACTCAAATAAATGAACTTTGCACCACAATTAAATTTTTCAAGTTTCACCTGTATCTAAATGGATGTATATATACAATTATATTCTATTTCTGTGAAGCATGTCTGTATGTTTTTCTCTAAATGAAAAAATAAAGAAAAATTTGATAAAAAAAAAAAAAAGTTTCACCTGTATCTCTATATATTTAAGACAAATTTGTTATTTATATATTCAAAATAATTATACACGGTACACACACAGACACACACAGTATGTAAACACAAACTTTTATTTTAGATGCGATTAATCAGTGCGCCGTATTAAATCCTCAACAAAACGATTATTTTTTTAGTAAACAGGCGAAAAATGCCGTGCTCAGAATTTGTTAGTCAATTTCACAAATAATCATAAAGAAAAGGTAAGTAACGCATTGATTGAAATGTAAATATTGAAGTAGAAAGACTAAAATGGTATTTTCTTGTAACTCCAATCATCTGTTTTTCTTCACAACTTGGAAACATACATTTTTACAGTGTACTAAAGTTTAAACCAGATGCATATCTTTCTTGAGCAAAGTAATGGTCAAATTAAAGTGAATTAAAATCATTGCAACATTCACAAAATATCACATAATTATACTGCCTGCCAAACCATCATGAACGCATTGTGAATATTCACTAAACTGGCAAGTTCTGGTGGAGATCTGCATGAGTTATATATCTAACATCATTTCATAATGGTTGCAAACTTGGATAATAACCAATTCTGATATTAATGCCCATGTTATCATATTAAACATGTTGTTTCAGTGCCCTTGCTTATTCATATTACAGTGTCCTTATTAAATATAGCCGTGATTCGATCCTCTAGAAGTCAATTTTTTTTTAAAGGATAACAGCATAGTTTGAATAATACCATTTCTTTGGCCATAGAAGGTCTTTTATTCACACCACACTCGCAGAATGACAGACAGACAGAGCTGATGGAGTCGAGCGCAATGGAATAATTGAGCTATTGTATTCAAGAACACAACGCAAGGTCAATCGAAACCTTACGCATAATCAGAAGCACAAGAAAATAATCGGGGCATCTGGCGAGAGCTGGCGGTCTGTCAGCGCTGAGGGCAGGCGGCCATATTGTTTTAGTCAATTACCAGTGTGTTCGGAGATTTTTCAGTACCTGCTGGTATATCGTGTTACAGATTCTTCTACAAATGCTAAGCTCACAAGAAGGGCAATATCTTTAACCCTTAAGGCTGATGGATAAAGACCATTAAACTGTACTGATAGCTCTGGGGAGGTTCTAGCTTGAGGAACGGGTGACCGATTGAGTCAGCTGAGGTGTGTGTGTGTGTGTGTACTTGTACAACTATCTTTGTGAGGACCAGTTTGAGTTTTAGACCATTGGAGTGAGGACAAAGAGTAAACCGAGGACATTTTGGCCGGTCCTCACTTTCTGAGACCGCTTTAAAGCCTGTCTGAGGGTCAAGACTTGGTTTTAGGGATAAGATTATAATGAGGTTAAGGGTAAGGTTAGGGTAAACTGCTAGAGATTGCATTGTGTCAATGAATGTCCTCAAAGATAGATGTACAAGAATGTGTGTGTGTGTGTGTGTGTGTGTGTGTGTGTGTGTGTGTGTGTGTGTGTGTGTGTGTGTGTGTGTGTGTGTGTGTAAGTAGCCAGTCTCGAGTCGCACGGGTATATCTGTGGCAATACCCAACTATACATTGTAAGGGTCAAAATTATCCATTTTTCTTTTATGCCAAAAATCATTAGGATATTAAGTAAAGATCATGTTTCATGAAGATATTTTGCAAATTTGCTACCTTAAATATATAAAACATGTATTTGTGTGAGTGAATGCAGCACAATCGTGAACATAAATGCACAACTTTAAAGGAGATTTTCTCAATGTTTAGATTTTTTTGCACCCTCAGATTCCAGATTTACAATAGTTGCGTCTTGACCAAATATTGTCCTATCCTGACAAACCATACATTTATTTGGCTTTCAGCTTTCAGATGATGTATAAATCTCAATTTAAAAAAAATTACCCATAAGACTGGTTTTGTGGTCCAGGGTCATATATTTGAATACTAGACTAGAGTACAATTCTGCTATAAAATCTGTAGACTAATTTATAGTCTTACAAACTCTGTCCAGATGTGACCGTACGAGGCATTGTAACTTAACGGGGTTGATTCTACACATCTGCTCAGTCGGCAACACAAACTATACAAGTTTATTAAGCCACTGCAGACTTAAGATTGCAAAATGATGCGCAAGTGTCACTTTTAAACCCCAACTTTTTAAAAAACGTTCTAAGACCGAAAAAAAAAAAAAGTGCTCGAGTGTAAATCTGACCGTGGAGCTCCTCAATAAGGGCTTGTGCTACGAGAGGCTGAACACACACTGCTACCATTTAAACTGGCCTTTTCACTGCGACGACACATCATTTTAGAGAAAGAGAGAGAGAAAGAGAGAGAGACACAGAGAGATGGTGGAAGGAACAGACAGGACTAAATTAAACACATTTGTTTCTGCTCACACATACCACAATTTATGAAAACAGAGCACGGATTGTGTTCGTTCTTAAGCCACTCTAACACACACACACACACACACACACACACACACACACACACACACACACACACAGCTGTCTATAAAGGGCTGGATGTATGTTTGGCTCAGCAGAAGAAGCATATAGAAACAGGTCCAGACCTCCTGTGTGCTCAGACTGAGCTTTACAAACTACTACACATCCTTCTTCACCATAACACACACACACACACACACACACACACACGCACAGCAGGGAAGCTCCCTGACTGACTCAAGCACCGCAAAAAACATGTGTACTTGCAGGCACGCACATAAAGTCATGACAGAGAGGCAAACTATGTGCACAAATAGGACAATATTCACCCAAAAACTATAGTTTACTCTTTTTAAACTCTTTTTATGTCTGTCTGTCTTCTATTGAACTCAAAAAGAGACGTTCAGATAAATGTCCAAGCTGCTCTTTTCCTATATAATGAAAGTGAATGGGGACCGTGACTGCTAAGCAATGTTTTCAGTAAATAATTTAACCCTATAAAGCCTAATGCTATACATTTCTAATGCCCCTAAATTATCAACATGATCAAAACCTGTTGCACACAATCTACTACATGCCTTCTGTCATCTTATTGACAATTTTTTAGCTTTTAGCTATCACTGCATAATGTTAGCTACACTTTTTTTTGGCAAGCAAAAGACCTTTTATTATAATTGTAAAAACATCCACCTTCAGCTTGTGGTTCACAAGTCTTTTTGCTGTGAAATGATGAGCACTTAGTGGACTGATGAACTTGTGTTTGATTATGCAGACTAGGCTTGCTACGATAGTCGGTGTTACTCATATTTTGATTTTGAATTAGTTTTATTTTTAAACTTATTTCAGTCTATTGCACAGCCACATTTCTAAAAAAAATAAAAAATAAATTACAATCGCTCTTTTCTGACTATTATTTCACACATTTTAGGTTAAGTTTTAATCCGTTCCTCACAGAAAGCTATAATATAGCTTCATAAGACAACTTTTAGTCAGTCTAATATTTTTTTCTTTTCCTTTTTGGACCTTGATACTTCTTGGTCCCTATCCACACAAGAGTAGCATTAACGTCCCTCAAAACTAGTTTTTCTTCCACTGAGGAGAGAAAGAGAGTAAATGATGACAGAATTTTCAGTTTTTGGATGAACAACTCCTTTTGTTACCCGCTGATCTCTTCATTCATGGGTAAGATAATCTTTATTCATAACGCCCAGGGCAAAATCTTTGGCTGTCAACACCAGTGGGCCTTCTTCAAAACACGCTCCATCATCCGTGTTGTTTTAGAGCAGAACAAACAGGAAAGCTCGCAACACAATGAGAAAAGCAAACAGCATCCAGTCCCACTGACTGCGTGAGGTTTTGATGAAGTCCACAGAGGGTCTGCGTAGCGTGGACGTGGATCAGGTCGAGGGTCTGAGGGGTCAGGGGTCAAAAACTCACCCTGAGACAAGGTAATGGAGGGGAAGCCAAACACACACCCGGATTCGGCTTGTTGGAGAATTCGCCAGTTGCTAATGGAGCCGACTGTGTGCGTGACACATTTGAGAAATTAGCTAGACACGTTAAACTAACAAGCTAACAAAGTCCATTGTTTTCATTCCCGACTGAAGACTTTGAATGGGATTAGAAGCATAAAGTAAATGGAAATGCATTGTGTCGCAAGGTGGATTTGAATAGTGAGAATGTTTTGGAACACAAATGCTATTTTTTCATCATCAGAATCAAAATAAACGAGACGTTGAATCACCAAAAAAACATTGCAAGTAGTCAAAAGAACGAGACATACTCATGCAATAAACTGTGAACGGCTAATAAACACATTTACGTCAGCGCACCGGCGTCCTAATGTCTCGTAAAAGCTCCCATCGTCGAGCAACCCTCTCAAAATCATGGCTCACGTGTTCATAGCGTATTGGAAATGAGAATATTCGAGGACTTTTCCATGTAATCCAGCTAGCAGGGTGAAGTCATGTAAAGGTGGAATTTCCTTTTGTATAGAGAAGCAAGACTGAGTCACACTATTAAAATGAGGTGTGAACAATGGAGAAGGAATTAAGATGTCTAGAAGTTGATATACCTAAACTTCCTCAACACCCTATTACAGAGATAATTACGTGCAAACTACGAGCTCGCAGGCATTTACACCAAACCCATCCAGAGTCTGACTAAGAGGAAGAGGGCATGAGAGTCACACCAGAAAAGCAAGAATTTATAACATAATCCTGCATGATTTGGTACATTTTGGACAAATGCTGTCATTGTGATTTGAACTGCAACATGAGAAATATTTAATATCTTGTTTTGCTGTTGCTTAGATAAAGATTGAAAGAAGAAAAGGCGCAAAATCAAATTGAAACAGCCGGTCTCATGATGACGAGCGTGTGCAGATAAAGATGAAATAAAGTCAAGTTTTCCCCGAGCTCTGATGCATGAAGCTGATGCACTGGCTCTCTTTAATAATAATAATAATAATAAAATGATTACTACTCTACTTATTAGAAATCATTTATATTTTGTTTATTGTTATTATTATTAGTAGCAGTATTGGTAGATTTATATTATTATTATTATAAAACAATGTACATCTAACAATACTGCTAATAATAATAATAATAATAACTACAACAACAATAATAACAAATATTTACATGTTAATTATTATTATTTGTAGTCGTAGTAGATTTAGATTGTTTTTATAATAATATTAATCATAATAATCATAATACTAAAATGTCATTTACTACTGCTCCTACTACAAATATTAAATAAATATATTTTATTTTAATAATGATTGATAGTTTTAATTATTATTATTATTTGTAGTAGTAGATTTATATTGTTTTATACTATTACTAATAATAATAATTAGCAATAGTAGTACTAGTAGTAGTAATAGTATATTAATTATAATCATATTGTATTTTTTATTATTAAATAACATTTTGTTGTTTAGGCTGACAATTTAAAATTAGGATTCATTTGTTAACATTAGTTAACTATATTAGTTAAACTAACAATAAAAAAATACTTAGCATTTATTAATCTTAGTTAAATGTTAATTTCAACATTTACTAATACATGATTAAAATCAAAAGCTGTATATCTGTTCATATTAGTTGCATGCACTGTGAACTAACATCACATTTTATTAACTTAACTTTTATTGACATTAACAAAGGTTGTAAAAAAATATAGTGTTCATTGTTAGCTCATTAACTAGACATTATTGTAAAATGACTGGCATATTTCTGGCTTAATTTCTTCAATTTGCATGATTATTTTGAGGGAAAAGTGTAACTTCAAGTTTCAGGGTCTACATGTGATTCATGACACTTTTATATGCCCTATATAGATATATCATCCAAGTGGATGCTGCACATTGGTGGTGGTTGAGGAGATTCCCCCCTTCTATGTAAAGCGCTTTGAGGTCTCAGATAAAGCGCTATATAAATGTAACAAATTATATGAAAATAGAGAAGAATATGAGCGTCATCTTGAGAGAAAGCATCAGATGAATAAGCATGAGTTCTGGGAATTCGGGCTGATGTCTTTAGTTCTGGCGTTCACCATTTGGCTCTTTTACCTCGAGGTCAAACAGTGTTTTGCATCCAAGGCTCACTTTTCAAACTTTACATGAATGCGCTTCACTCTATTTACACAAGCAATTACACAGACACTGTGACAAACTTCTAAACCTCATTTAGACCAAAGAAATAAGTGTGATGAATGACAATAATGCTTCATAAAGATCTGGACTATGGAAGGATGTATTCAAATCAAGCTAAAGCTCCCACTTCAACATGACGAAGGCTGAAGATTAATTTCAACAACTTCACTTCAGAAGAATCACTGACGTATACACGCTTACTGTATGTAGGAACTATTGAGATTGATCTGCAAGGGCCTGTTATTGTTAAACAATAATAATATATATTTTTTTTAGAAAACGTTAAACGAGGAACTGCCTTGAACCGATACATGAAAGACAAGTTTACAAAGATTAGTCTATTCATTGCGAGTCTCTACCCATCATGCTTTGTGCTCAGGAAAGGGCTTTGTGGAGGACAAAAAAAACAAACATTTATGTGGATGTTCCATCTTAAAAAGACAGATTGATTCAGACACACGTCTTGAGAAACACACTCAGCATGTGACCCTGAACCTTGACCTTTCACCGTTAACCTAATGGGCAAACAAAGTAGTGACTGACAGCTAAAGCAGAGTACCAGGTTTTTGTGTGTGTGTGTGTGTGTGTGTGTGTGTGTGTGCGTGTGTGTGTGTGAGAGAGAGATAGAGTGTGTGTATGTGTGTGCGTGAGTGAGTGTGTGTGTGACAGTGCAAGAAAGTGTGTCAGTGAGAGAGAGAAAGAGAGAGAGAGTGAGTAAGAGTGTGTTTGTGTGTGGTGTGTGAGAGAAAGAGAGTGAGTGAGTGAGTGAGTGTGTGTGTGTGTGAGAGAGAAAGAGAGAGAGAGTGAGTGAGTGAGAGAGAGCATGTGTGTGTGTGAGAGAAAGAGAGAGAGTGTGTGTGGGAGAGAGAGAGAGAGAGAGAGAGAGAGAGAGAGTGTGAGTGTGTGTGTGTGCGCATGTGCGCGTGTGAGTGAGTGAGTGTGTGTGTGTGTGTGTGCATGTGCGTGCGTGAGTGAGTGTGTGTGTAAGCGCGCGTGTGAGTGAGTGTGTGTGCGTGCGCGCGCGTGTGTGTGTGTGTGCAGGCCCACAGCGAGCCGCTGGCACCAGAGCAGGACTGCAGTCTATGAGGTGCTACATTCCCCCGCAGTGGATTCTCAGTGAGACTAATTCTGGGTCAAAGTCTCTGTGCCATTTAATCACATTTGTTTGGCAACAAGTCTGCATTAACCGAAACATGTCAGAGATTAACAGCTAAAGAAAGAGGAGAAAAACAGACAGAAACAGAGAAAGAGGAGAGAGAGAGAGAGGAATGAGCTGTTATTAAAACAGTGCTGTTCCTGTTTAGGGTTTTTACTGAGCTTAAGCTCATATAAGTAATAACACAGCAGGGGACTGGAAGGGAAAAAACTATAAAACACAAGTGTGTTCCCACTGACTCAACTTCATGAGCTTGAGTGCTATAATCTTACAAACTAAGGGGACGTTTACACGACAACGGTGTACTTTTGAAAAGTTTCGCACACAAACAATGTTGTTGATCCCCGTTCACATGGATCTGCAAGAAGAACAACTAAAAAACATTGCAACATCATGCCAGGCCAGTAGGTGGCGATGTAACAATTGAGAAGAACTGATAAGAATGTAAAAGTGTACCTTGAAATGCAATGCAAGTCGCTTTGGATAAAAGCGTCTGCCAAATGCATAAATGAAATGAAATGAACAATTACAAAAAGTGATGTTAGAGTTTGGCGTATGTAAATGTGTCTCTGCGAGTCGTAGTTGTGGTGCAGTAAATCTACACAATAAGGTGGATAGACTGAACAATACGCATGGCATCACCGGTTTCACAAATTTGTGTTTTTGTAGTTTACACAGAGCTTGTAGTTTACTTGTACTTTGAAACCCGCTTTCAAAAGTTTGTGTTTTCAGGCTGTTGTTGTTGTTGTAGTAAATGAACGGTTAAAATGCATAGTTTTTAGTTGAAAACGGTGTTGTGTAACGGCAAAACATCTAAAAAAAAAAGCCACTATAGACTCGTTTGATACATAAACCAGATTTGTTCAATTTACTTAAATATTTCAAAACAGAAAGTGGACAAATATTGGCTGATTTATCGGCTAATTGGCAGATAAGTCACTATTATATTGACTATTACAAAACTGTTCAAAAGCTTGGGATAGGTAAGTTTTTTTTTTTTAAGAAATTGATAATTTTATTCAGCCAGTAGGAATTAATTTGGTCAAAAGTGACTGTATAATGTAACAAACGTCTGTTTAAAATAAATGCTGTTTAAAGATTTTAGGACAAATCTTTTTTTAGCAAGATATTCACAAAAAATAAGCATGAATCAACATGAAGCTGGCTATTTTCAGTCTATGTTCATTATTTTCATATGACTTTGGAGTGAAGCAGGATGTTCAGTGACTTCAGGAAGGTATGTGATTATATCTATCAGGTCTTGATTCAATCTAAAATGTGAAAAGTTGCATACTATAAATGTTGACAGATGGCTGGACTGAAGCGGTTGAGAATAAAATCAGGGATTGGAGATTTCATATGAAAAAGTCATTTCAGAGATGTTGTAAAGGAATAACGCACATGGCGAATCATGCTCATTCTATAAGACCAGTAATGTGTATGTAAGTAAACAATTGAATGACCCATTCAAATCACAGTGAATGACCCTGGACCACAAAACCAGTCACATGGGTCAATTTTTTAAAATTGAGATTATACATAATATAAAAGCTGAATAAATAAGCTTTCCATTGATGTGTGGTTTGTTAGAATAGGACAATATGTCCTATATCACCCGGACATCATGTTTGTATGATATTACATCCAAGATTGAGGCTATATAATTACCGGTAAGTGAGTGAACATAACTATTTTCTCATCATGCACACACACACACACAAACTAAAGACGCAGTACAAGCAGTAAAGTTTAAACGGGAGTAAGGTGTGTGTGTGTGTGTGTGTGTAGGCCTGAGCTTTAAGACTCTGACTGCTGCTCTGGTTTCTTTGTCCTGTCACACATGCCAGTCTAAAACACTCAAAGAGCCCATTCACTACCAGTGCAGCACTTGCCAACACACACACACACACTCCTTTCCTCTTTACAGTCCAACGTAATGCATACATTCCCAAGTGCTGTGTGGACAACACACACACACACACACACACACACACACACACACACACACACACACACACACACACACACACACACACACACACTCCTGCTTTGCTAAAATGATCTTAGAAGCTCAAATACAGGCTAAATCCATCTTAGAAATTAACAATGGAGTGTCACGTGTGTGTGGGGAATCCCAGGGCCTGAACACACACACGCTAAACCCAAATTTAAAAGACAAACTCAAATTTTTATGAGTTTGTTAAGCATGATTTAAGCTAAATACACTAAATGTATGATTCCCATTGTTCTCAGATTTGAATACGATTTCAATTATGGTATTAAAACAATCTTGACATGCACTTTTGTCACACAAGTATATAAGAACTGTATCTGTTTGCCTACCAAGATGGCCGCCAATCCTTTTAACCAGGACATGAACCCAAGTGAAATACCACTGCATCCCAGTAAACAATTACTAATATTACTTTCAGAGGAGATTATCATATACCGACCATAATCATTATCCCGGACAATATTTCAGCAATCATATTGTGTGATCAGCAGTGTAGAAATGGAAATAATTCACTCTTTTGATCTAATAGGTCAAACCAGTTTGCAAAAAAGACTAATTCGGTTTGATTCAGACAGATGGATAGACAGATGGGATTTAAACTGTTGCCTGAGACCCAAGTTTGGGTTAAAGATGAGAAACGTACCAAGCACAATGTTTTCACATCATTCCTGATGTCTAACACACACACACAGCGTTCGGCTGATCTCGCGTCTGTCAGAGCAGAAACTGAAGCTGATGCTCTCAGTGTGTTTCTCCGTTAATAGTGTGAGCTTATTTCATCCATTAGATTGAAAGATCTGAAAACCCAAACATTTACTCCCCCATAGACCCTCCCCTCGAAGAAATCAGGACAGAAGTGTTTTGACTTCTTTTTTTCTTTTTCCTACTATGGAAAAAATCCAGCAACTGTCTGGTCACCAACATTCTTCAAAATATCTTCTTTTGTGTTCAACAGAAGAAAGAAACTCATACAGGTTTGAAACAACTTGAGGGTGAGCAAATTATGACAGAATTTTCATTTTTGGGTGAACTATCCCTTTAAGATAAGCAGTAGAAAAGATTAAAAAACATTCTGTGTGCTTAAGATAATGTGGACTTTCCTTTTGTAATTGCGCCTTTGAGCGATTACATAATTGTGGCATCCATTATTATAATCGCGATTACAAATTAATTGTTGAAACTCCGATTAATTGTGCAGCGCTAATTTCACCCGTCACACTTAATCTTGATGAAATCAAGAGTCCCGTGATGTCATCCCATGAGACGCAGGATCCACGGCCACATCCCCGTGATCTCACGGACCCAGTGGAAACGGTGACTAGACCGATGAGATGCTTTAGTAAAGCTGCACTGAAAGCTCGTCGACTGTTTGGGACTGTTGTTGTTGCAAAGTGTCTTGCCTGGAGCCGCCTTGTTAAACTTCACTAATCGTTTACATCTGGAGTTGCACGGAGAGGAGGGGAAGGAGTCGGGAAGAAGCAGAACCGGATATTCACGAGCACAGAGGCATATCTCGTGACGATACCGAGAGCAAGACTAAACAAATAAACCTAGAGGGAGAGAATAGCTTCATTCTTTCTTCTGCGTGTAACATTGGAGGTGTCGTCTTATCATTAGTGTGCCGGCACTGCTGAGCTTCAGCTGTCTTTTTCGGGAGAATATCAGTGTCACGGCACTCGGGTGTTTTCATGGCCTGCGCCTGACCTGTGGGCCGAGAAAGGGTCTTAAAACAAACATGATAGTGATCAGTGATCCTCATCTGGACGTGACTGTGTCCAGGGGCCGTGTTTTCATATGACAACCTGCTCTTGCTGGGCGAGGAGACAACGCTGATAGTAGTGAAAGCAGAGGTCTGGGGCTTGTTAGGCCAGAAACACACTCTAAACAACAGACGCCGATGCATGGCACTTCAAGTGGACAGTCCTGTTGAGCACACTAGCCGTGTTTCCATTACCCTTCAAATTGACCGTTCGCAAAGAGCCATCCCCCTTAGTTACTGTCGCTATGTCCGACAAGCTACGCCGCTCTCATGCCACACCATGTTCTCACGCACTGAAAAATACATCGCGGAGCAGAGAGGACACTGACAGACAGGACAGACCAGGTTACTTTTCGGTTACTTTTGTAATTAAACATATTAAAGTCTCACCTTTCAAATTTGGTCATTTTTTTCAAACAATAAATAGCGTTTTGTGGCTCTTTAATGTGTCTGACAGATCGCTGTAGAGCCTCAGTTAAAGCTGCTCGTGAACCGATCATCTCTTCCTTCTAGTTCATTTATAGCATCAAATAAACACGAATGAACATCAGAAGGAATGTTGTTTTAACCGCGGAAAGGCGTCAGTTCACTCCGCTTCTCAAGTTCAAATCCTCCCATGTTAATCTAATAACTCTCCTGACTGCTTTGTCTGACAAAATGGCGGATGGTGAAGTATGATTGGTCAGATTACCTGTCAATCAAGCTCCCTGCGAAGGGTCAATTGCGCAAATTGAAATATGCTTAATGGAAACACGTCAATTTCAACTCGCATTTATCACAAAAAAGTTTTTCCGCTCGCATGAGGTGTTTTTTCAGGCAATTCGAAAAAGAAATTTCGCAAAACTGCAGTGAAAACAGTTTTTGCGCATTTACAGTCACCTGGCGTAGATGACGAGGCATGTTTGGACAGAAGACGAGACAGTTCTTAATTAAATTCATGAAAGACAAAATAATTACAGGGCTCCAGACTAACTTTTTTCACTAGGAGCACAGTGGCCCCCAACTGAAAATTTTAGGGGCACAACCAGAAAATTTAGGAGCACACATCGTAAATCAACATACTAACCAAATATTCACATTTCTACTAATTTCCAGTGTATTACTAATAAATATTTAGATAATAGATGCAGAAATTACAATGCCTTTGCGCTCTGATTTAACGTTACAGCCTCTTGTCTTCTAAAAGCAACCGGCAGTTGATTTATTAACATGTCACCGCATGCTTGAGGCTAAGATTGTGTTTAAATAGAGTATTGTGTTTAAACTGTGAAGTGCCTGCACTGTCGGCAAACTTCGTGTTCCCCGCAGTTATGGGGTAGCGACTAACATTCACAGTTCATGGAATTCGTCTTCTTACAGTAGCCTACTACCTCAACCAGCTGAATTCTCGCAGCCAGTCTTCCCGAAAATGGTGGGTTCGGCCTTTTTCGCCACTAAAACCTCTCACTCTGAATCATCATCCGACTGTGGCACTGTACTAGGGCTGCAACGTTTCAAATAGCTCACGGACACGGTTCAGTTTGTATCACGGTTTTAGGTTCACGGTTTCGGTATGATTCGGTATGTGCTGTGGGAAAAAAAGACTACTGTAAAAAAAATTTAAGAAAATAAGAACAAATAATCTAACCACAAGCAAAAGCACAAATAAATGCAATAGAGCAAAGATAGCAATAAAATAAACTATGCTTTTCAGGTAGGTCAAACATTAGTTTTCAGGTAGGCCTACAGAAATTGAATAAAATAATCAAATGTAAAATAACATTGAATATTTGACTGTATAAATTAAAGATTAATCCTTATTAAAGTTACAAAAGCTATTCAATTCAGAGCTGATTCTGTAGGCCTACACCGATACAGTGATGAATGTTCACTTAAGGCATAACTATGTCTGCTAGGATACTCATCAAGACGGACATGTTGACATACTTTTTGTATGAATTTGTCCATTCAAGTGCAAAACTTGAAAGATAACTCAATATTTGCGCGCTGTCTGAAATGAGTAGCCTACGCATACACACAGACACGCGCACGCACGCACACACGCGCGCACGCACCAAGACGCGAGTTCTCTTTCGCGTCTTCCTCTTGAATGTTTACATTGGCAAAACATAAATGATGAGTTTAGTTTAAACACCGATGGTAACATCTGCACTGCAGTTCATGTCTCGTCTGCGCTCGTGCGCTATCAACTCCCGGATTATGACGGCGTAAATGACAGGTCGTGTTTGAGCATTTGGCACTTGTATTGAACAGTGTTTACAAAGAGTAATCGTTTTGTTCACGTTTTTTTAATTATCGCTGTTGTAATGTATTATTTGGGAAGCCAGCAGGTGAATTTAACTGGCACACTAGCCGCAGAACGAGTCAATAGTTCGCTTGCTCGTTGCTCAGACGCACATAGCAGGTTGTGATATTTGTCTTCGTCTCCTTCCCACAGACGTTTAAACGCGCGCTCGATTATCTCTAGGACAATCCCCCTCCACACATTAGCCACTTACAGTGGCCATTCCCTATTCTTCTCGCACTCATTGGCCTGCCACACATTCCGGATTCATTGATAAGCCCCTTCCACGTTTAACGTGTAAAAAAAAAAAAGGGACAAATTTACTGGTCGCACATGTGCGACTGGATGTTAAATTCAGTCGCACACACTCAAATTTTGGTCGCAAAATGCGACCATTTGGTCGCAGTCTGGAGCCCTGAATTACAGGAATACTGGATTATAAACCTCAAAGAAACACCACAATCAAGACCTCGAAGCAGAAATGAGTGAGAAACACCAGAAACTCCTCATATGAGCCGCTCACAGTATAAGAGTCTTTCCTTGCCATTAATGATTGGATAACACGCATACCGGTGCGTCTTCCTCCATTAATAATAATGGTCAGTGCTGTGGCTGAGATATATACGTAAACCAACCAACGTCCGAAAAATGAAGTTTTAGTCGCATAACATCAGTTAATAGAAACGCTGTCATTTCGCAATAGTTTTTTGTCGACATTTAGGAAAAAAATTCACAATTTTTGCGCAAATCTGTAATGGATATGCATATACTGTGTGCTTGTGCATTCATTTGGATCTAGGCCTAAATCACCTTTAGATCCATGTTTACGCAATGGTTGCTCTATGGTCCAATTTTCTTCATTAAAGCGTTCTATGCCATTAGAAACTCTAAAAACCTTGTTTTGAAACAAAGAAAGCATAAAAAAAATATAGAAGGCTGTATTGTTAACATTGTTTACAATTGAATGAATAACGATGTAATGAAACACTGCGAAGTATAAAATGCAGTATATTTAAGGTTTATTGCAAAATTGTCAAATATAAATGTACACTACTGTTTAAAGGTTTTGGGTCCATAAGATTTAAGAAATTAATAATTTTATTTAGCAAGGACACATTAAATTGCTCAAAAGCGAGAGTAAAAACATTTATGATGTTACATAAGATTTCTATTTTTAAAAAAAAAGCTTTTCTTTTGAATTTTCGAAGAATTCTGGGGATAAAAATATCCACAAAAATATGGAGCAGCACAGCCGTTTTCAACATTGATAATAGTCAGAAATGTTTCTTAAACATGAAATCATATCAGAATGATTTCCGAAGGATCATGTGACACTGAAGACTGGAGTAATGATGCTGAAAATGCAGCTTTGATCACAGGAATAAATTATATTTGAAAATATATTAACATAAAACATTTATTTCTATATGAATAAACACTGGTAACACTTTATTTTACAGTGTCCTTGTTACATATGTTACATGTACTTACTATAGTAATAACAGTAAATTATGAATAATTACATGCAACTAACCCTCAACCAAATCCTAATCCTACCCTAACCCTATAGTAAGTACAGGCAAGTAACAATGACACTAGGGCTGGGTATCGATTCAGATGTTCCAATTCGATTCGATTTCGATTCGCAACCTCTGAATTCGATTCGATTTCGATTCTCGATTCAATTTCGATTCCCGATTCGACTCAATGAATATAGATTTAATACAAATCCTTTATTTATTTATTTTTAAACGGTGAACATAAGTTTACGAGTGGTTAATTAATAAAAAGAAATAGAGCCACAAACCTGTATATTAAACTTTTTTTTTATTTTAGTTACTCTTGGGTACATTAAAACCCAACTTCAAATACATACAATGAATAGACAGGATTTTGATGCAAGATGAAAAATTGATGCTGAAAATTAGACAAGTCAGAACAGTCGCATGCCTTGATCAATCAGGATCAGGTTATTTTATGTTTAAGAGAAAACAAACATAAAATCTCACAGCATTATCTGTAAAATGGAGGCTGCAAACCTATGAACACTGTAGGAAAACTAATACTGGCTTTTGGGTGATAGGTATAAAAAAATAAGATTTTTGGCCTTTGAGAATCGATTTGGAATCGACCACATTTTAAAAATCGATTAATCGAAAAATCGATGACTAAATGACACCTTCAAATAAAGTGTAACCTCATAACTTCATCTGAGGAGTTACATAGATTAGTTTGATATCTGCTAAAAGGGACGATATAAAAATGTCAAACATGCACGTTTACTTCATGTGCTTCAAAACAACTTTGTCGTCTAATTTCTTTCATGCAACTGTAAAACAACGATGTTTAATATTCCTTCCATCCACACCTCCACTTTCTCTCTCCTTCACCCCCTTCCCTTTTCCTCATTTCCTTATCATCACTATCACTTTTCCCTCCTTCCACCCACCAACTGTGCAGCACGTCAGCCTCGTCTCTGCAACTCTCTCCGCTGAGCTTTAACTGAAACCATCTGCTAGGAATACCAGACTGATGAAGGTCTGGTTGGGAGTTGCCCCCCCCCACCTCACACACACACACACACACACCCCTTCCCTCGCGCTCTTTCTGCACAATCAGATTTTATTAGCGTACACTCCAGCACTTAGTGTTCTGGTTTTAAGAGCACTGATGGCTCTTAATGTGAAATAAAACCCTGGCCTCCACGTGAGGGGCCACACATGATCCGGAGGGGCCCCGGTGTATTCGAGGGGGTGCGAAGCCCTGCTATCAATCAGCCGAAGAGCCCTTATCACGCTGGAGAGAGACGGATGACCCCCACACCCGCCTGGCCACGGGGGGTTAACTGTGGCCCGCCGGTCGGGGGCTTTAGCCTGGACTAATGCCTGCTTCAGATTCGTGCCAGATTTTGGCACGGGAACCTGTTAGAAACGCTGATGGCGCATCAAGAATTAATTCTATAGTTATGTGCGTTTGAATATATGTGCGCAGGTTTGTAAATGACAACGGGCGTCGGGACGCAAGATTCGATTGTTTTTATCTTGTATAGTGTGTCATAGTGGACGACAACCAACTAGCGTCTGCGATGCCTCACGATAAAAAGAGTAGCGCAGGGGTGCCCAATCCTGCTCCTGGCGATCGACTGTCCTGCACAGTTCATCTCCAACCCTAATCAAACACACCTGCCTTTAATTTTCAAGTGATCCTGACGTGCTCTGAAGACCTTAATTGGTTGCTTCAGGTGTGTTTGATTAGGGTTGGAGATGAACTGTGCAGGACAGTCGATCGCCAGGAGCAGGATTGGGCACCCCTGGACTAGCATGTTTAAAAAATATATATATATTTTTTAAAATCGGTCCTTCACGACTGGTTCCATCAAAAGAGAGAACGAGTGCGCACGAGTGAGCCTGAGTGTGTGAGCGAGTGAGTTTGAGTGAGTGTGGGTGTGTGTGTGTGTGTGTGTGTGAGTGAGAGTGTGAGTGAGCGAGTTTGAGCGTGTGTGTATGTGTGCGAGTATGTGTGTGTGAGTGAGTGTGTGCATGTGCGAGTATGTGTGTGTGAGTGAGAGTGTGAGCGAGCGAGTGAGTGCGCGAGTGTGTATGTGTGCGTGCATGTGAGTGAGCAAGTGTGTGTGTGTGTGCGCGCGCGTGTGTGTGTATGTATGTGAGTGCGTGTATGTGAGTGAGTGTGCACGCACGTGTGTGTGTATGTGTGTGAGTGAGTGAGTGAGTGAGTGAGTGTGTGTGAGAGAGAGAGTGTGTGAGCGAGCGAGTGAGTGAGTGAGTCCGTGCGCGCGCATGTGCGTGTGTATACATGTGTGCGAGTGCGTGTGTGTGTGTGTGTGTGAGACGGCACGCGATGACTGGTCGGGAAGCAGTGTGTAGTCTGACATGTTTCTTGTCCACGACACGACAAGATTTTAGGAGTCAAAATCGTGACACAGTGACTATCATAACAGACAAAAAAATCCTGTAATCTGAACCAGGCATAACACTGATACCACAAGGCCTAGAGGGGCAAGTGGGTATTAGTGGGACATATGATAAGTGCATGCATGCATATTTGTATACTTAAAGGGCACGTGACAGGACGGTATTAGTTTGACATGCACAGAAAAACAGACCTATATTTCATCATGGTCGGCTTTATTTTTGACCTGTGAGCAGCTGCGATATCTTGCTGAACCAACATGAAGTGCATTGCATTGTTTTCCCAAGCATTTTCCACATTGTGTAGAGCTAGTGCTTAGGTATATGCATTCTCTATGGGAGTGGATGACAAACGCTCAAAGACATGACTGAACATATGCTTTGGTCCCTCATAGCCAGTGTTGTTATTGTCAACTAACACCATTCAAAAAAGAAAGCATTTCATTGAAATAAAGCTGAAGTTAGTTTTAAATATTGGACAAAAAACTACAGAAAAATTGCTAAATTATAAAAATTAAAGCTAAAAGGAAATAATTCAAAAACGGTAAAAAATAAAATGTAATTCAAAAATAAAAATATTAATAAATAAATAATACTAAAATAACACTGTTCAGAGTCTCATTTTTAATAGAAGACGGAGCACCGCTTAAAATAAAAAGAAATAATGCAATGTTTTCAAAAGTAAAAATGCACTTTTCAATAATTAGACTTAAAAATGAAGTTAAATGTAACAATTCATAAATAACTTTTCAATAAATGTAACAAGCTAATAAATAAACATTTAAGATTCCACTTTTAATGTGTTGCAAACAAAGATTTTAGAGGGATCGTTCACCCAAAAATCATTGATTTTTTCCATAGTATTTATTGTCACTATTCATATCACACTCAATAAGTGTCACGAAAGCGTCCACAGAGCGTGAGCCGAAACACATCTGGAATATTCCACCAGTGAGACGACGACGCCAGGTCTTTGAGAGCAAGAAGTAAACTGTTTGAAAACACCCACTACACCACCAGCTAACAAATATAGACGCTGAACTAACAAATCAACTCCCACAGTAATGAAGGCCCCTCTAAAGTCAGTGCGCTCGTCCTGTTTTTAGCCCGATTTTTTAATGTTAGATCATAGTGGTTAGTGGGTGTATTTGCTGAGCTAATGTTGATTTTAGCCAGCTCCCCTAAACTGAGCAAAACTAACACAGAGTTAATCTGCAGTCACATTAGATATAATTTGGCGAAATTTCACAGATAAAAAAGGTCCATTGTCTATAATACATCAATGTATGAAGCACAGATCACATAGGCTAGATATGAAGCTTGTTTTCACAGTGATTGACAAAAAAAATTAAGAGATGATTGTAATTTTTTTAATCTGGCTTTTTTTCTCTCAGAATCACAAGATATAAACTCCCAATTGCGTAAACTAGCATAAGTTATAAAGTCCAAATAGCGAGATATAAACTCACAACTCGGAGAAAAAAAGTCAGCTCACAATTCTGACTTTATAACTCACAATTTTGAGATAACAAGAATTACAAGTTTATATCTCACAATTCTGACTTTATAACTCCCGATTACAAGTTTATATCTCACAATTCTGACTTTATAACTCCTGATTGCAAGTTTATATCTCACAATTCTGACTTTATAACTCCCGATTACAAGTTTATATCTCACAATTCTGACTTTATAACTCCCGATTACAAGTTTATATCTCACAATTCTGACTTTATAACTCCCGATTGCAAGTTTATATCTCACAATTCTGACTTTATAACTCCCGATTACAAGTTTATATCTCACAATTCTGACTTTATAACTCCCGATTACAAGTTTATATCTCACAATTCTGACTTTATAACTCCCGATTACAAGTTTATCTCACAATTCTGACTTTATAACTCCTGATTACAAGTTTATATCTCACAATTCTGACTTTATAACTCCCGATTACAAGTTTATATCTCACAATTCTGACTTTATAACTACTGATTACAAGTTTATATCTCACAATTCTGACTTTATAACTCCTGATTGCAAGTTTATATCTCACAATTCTGACTTTATAACTCCTGATTGCAAGTTTATATCTCACAATTCTGACTTTATAACTCCTGATTGCAAGTTTATATCTCACAATTCTGACTTTATAACTCCTGATTACAAGTTTATATCTCACAATTCTGACTTTATAACTCCCGATTACAAGTTTATATCTCACAATTCTGACTTTATAACTCCTGATTGCAAGTTTATATCTCACAATTCTGACTTTATAACTCCCGATTACAAGTTTATATCTCACAATTCTGACTTTATAACTCCTGATTACAAGTTTATATCTCACAATTCTGACTTTATAACTCCCGATTACAAGTTTATATCTCACAATTCTGACTTTATAACTCCTGATTACAAGTTTATATCTCACAATTCTGACTTTATAACTCCTGATTGCAAGTTTATATCTCACAATTCTGACTTTATAACTCCTGATTGCAAGTTTATATCTCACAATTCTGACTTTATAACTCCCGATTGCAAGTTTATATCTCACAATTCTTACTTTTTTTTTCCTTCAGCTCAAAATTCAGATCAAGCTGTTTTCTGTTGATCAACACAGCGAATCCACATGACCAACTTGAACCCGATTTAAAATATGCATAGGGAAATCTTGCATATTCACACAAAATACCCCATTGTGGATTCCTGTTGATATAACTGGATTTCACCTGCAAAAATTCCCAGAGCAATGGTAAATGTGACCTCTCCTTAAGATTCAACAGGCCACTTTCGTCATCCGGACACCTAATATGACAAATATCAACCCCGGGTAGGAATGCTACAGATTTTGTTTACGAGCTTGTTTATGAACCGCTGGTTTCAGGCGAAGAAGAAGAAAAAAAAAACTCAAGCTACTGTATCTCAACACTATTCCCCTATATTAATGGGAATCAGCACCACAGTCCGCTGAGAGCCCGATAGAAACTTTAAAGATCGGATAAACAACTTGTCCTGTCAAAAACATCCCAGTGCGAAATTAAAGTGGGCGCCTTCTGTCTGAACCTGGCCGACTGCGAAGCGCCTGCCTCAGATTAATAAATTGATGAAAAAATACATTTATACACACACGCTCATCCCAAGCAGCTTCAAAGGCCTTTCATTGATGTCACTGAACGTAGCGAGAGCGTGTGTGTGTGTGTGTGTGTGTGTGTGTGTGTGTGTGTGTGTGTGTGTGTGTGAGGAGGGCTGGTTGGTTCGCCAGTCCTCATGGGGGGTCGAATCTCTCCTGAAGGGCCTTGCTCTTGAAAAGCCAGTGAAGGCTATAAACAGAATATGTAATGGCAGGGACTGAACAGAGGGAGGGATGATGGGCAAGCTATGGGTGGCAGAAGGGGTTGACGCCAACTCCCGTTCTCCTAAGAGAAAGCAAGGAGGAGGGAAGGCCAAGGCTGGCAGTGTTTCACACAATTCAAAGAGTATAGAGCTCGCGCAATGCACTCATAGTTTTTCTAGGACACGAGTTGAATGGTTGATGGGTTTATAGACAGCTTATGTTTGGACAAGAACCTTCAACATCCCGACTCCCCAACCATCAAACATAATGTGAGACAAATGCGAGAGGTCAACGAGAAAAAGTTTCTTGACCACCACTGTTTTTGTTCAATGTCTTTTCAAAGGATCTGAGCACTCCAGCGCAAGAATATAACTTCATAGACGGTTGAAAATGAGGCTGTGAAGGACAGAAATACAACCTGTTAATTGGGCCTCGTTATTCGTGAAACCAAGGCATAGTTCAACCAAAAATTGAAATCGACTTGCCAACTAATTAGCGGCTAAAAACCAGCTACCATTTTCCCAAAAAACTTGTGACCATCTTAAAGAGGACCTATTATGGTATTTTCCATGTTCATCTATCTTTAGTGTGTAATGTTGTTGTTTTGGGCATGAAAAAGTTCTGAAAAGTTACAAAGTCCCTCCAGCGGAAGTTATATTTTCTATATCAGTGTCACTGTTTCTGAACTCCCTGAGTAGTCTTGAGTTTTCTTCCGGGGACAAACACGTCACAATATTCCTCTTTTAAATAATTACCACCCAAGGTATGTGCAAAATAAAGGACTAGTCTAGCCAACCAATCAGAACACACTATGCTGGAGACGGAAACTAAACAGAGCATGAAAACATATTCTAGTAAACCTCAAAAACAAACTTTGTAAAAAGGGCATAATTTGGAGGATTTTCCCAAAGGGTCCAAAAAGTACCAGTGAACAAAAAGAAAAATGATATAGGATGTGAAAATTAGGGGCCTTAAGACAGCATGACATATTACACACTGCATTTTGGTTCCCTGCAGCCATTTATTTATTATCAATGGAAAAATGAAAAGCATGAACAAAAATGCTGAGTACACAAATGAACAACGCAAGTACCGTTAGACAAGTCAAATGTTTGCCAAATTACATTTGCTTGTTTTTAAGACTGAAAAAAAATATGTAGAAGTCAGTCGAGACTGTTTACACAGTTGTGTGATCGCAGCATCAACAAAGAGAACATTTGGCAACTACCTTTAAGGTCGCCATCAACAGATCTGTCTCTCTCTCGCTCTCTGGTGAGCAAACACACACGGTTAGTGTATAATCATAATGATCAGTCTGTTAGTTAGTTAGTTACACTGACTGAAGACATGAAGAAATTAAGATTCTGTCATCATTTACTCACCCTCATGTCAGTCCAAACGAGTCTCAACTTTATTTCATGGAACAAAAAAGCAGAAGAATATTTACGCTGCTCTTTTCCATTCAGTGAAAGTGGCTATACAGCTCCAAAAATGACAAAAAGCTGCATAAAATAGTCCATATGACACACCTGCCATATTCCAAGCCAACTGACTATTGTTGGTTTTTGTAATTTTTTTAAGTTGAAAGCAAAAAAAAAAAACTCCATTCAAGTTCATTGTTTAGAGAAGAGCAGAGAGAACGTTCTGCTTTTTGTGTTTGGTGGTGGAAAAAAGAAAAAGTGCGTAAATGACGACAACTTTTCCTCTTTGGAACCAAACAGGTAGGGCCACTAACACACACTAACAGTTTACTCACACAAGGACAGGATATTTAAGAAATGAACACACACACACAATAGCACTATCGACTCAACTGTGTCTGAAAGATTTGAAGTGCTAAGAGTTAGAAAACCTGAATGTGTAAAAATTCCCTGGGGAAACCTGGAATGCCGTAAAATACATGTGGCATGAGCTATGATGATATGCTCAGGCATAACAAAAGTGTGTTTGTGTGCGAGTTTGCCCTGTGCTATTCTTCCCCAAAAGACAAGACTAAACAGTTTAAAATGCGTTTCCACTGAGGTGTGTTTGTTTGCCGGTGTGGGCGGCGCAACACAAAAGCCACAGTTGCAAGGTTTGGCGAGTCGCACGGTTCCTTGTTCTGTAGACGCTCGGGCCCAAAACCTGACTGCGTTAAAATAACACGGGATTGTGCTGAAAGCTTTAGCACTGGGAGGTAGAGACCGAAATTGAATGAAAAAAAAAAAGAGTCTGAAAACCGATTACGACCATGTGCTTCAATGGCTTTTCCAGGAGAGTGAAGACTCGACCAGAAAATCATTTCAGCGTGTGAATGTGCATTAAAATACAATGTTAGAAACCACCACAGGCCCTTGAAAAACATTTAGGATTGAATGCATTCAGTACATTTACAACACTACATGTAAAAACCTGTCATTGAAATGAATAGAGGCATTGCTGTGGCTTGAAAGAGAATAATACAGGACAACGACTGTTATGAGATTATCTATGACAACATGTAACTTTATTTTTTTTTTTACATGTTGCGAGCTGGATTCGAACTCATTTCTCCCAAGTGAGCACCAAACTTCAATACGTTTTATATGCCTGCAAAATCACAAAACAAGGAAGGATTTTAAAATCTTTCCAATGCCACACCAAATGAAAGTATTCAAAATGTGACTTAATTTTATTTCGCCAACAAATGCATTGTAAATATACTCAATATATTGAGTTCTCTCAGTTTCCAACACAAGCCCAAAAGCAGACAATTCCTCAGGCAAAGCTTGAGCATTCATCTCAGTGACAAGCACTGAGAAGAGTAGAGCTGGTTGGCCGACACACTCAATCCTTAAAAACAGTCCCACTGGATTATTGAGGAATGTCAGCTTCGAGCAGGCCCTAAATCAATTATGGGAAATCTGCACGCCTGCATTTCCCCACATCTTTCCCTTCTGTCACTTCATACCTCTGTTTCTTTCCATCTTCCACTTATTAATGTCTTCAATTCAGCTCTTTTTCTCCAAACTCGGTTCTACACAACGCTTTTTAAAGTTGTCTGGACGGTTGTCCTCGCTGCTAGCTGAATAGAAATGTGAAAAAAATCAAACAACAAGCATGAGGTCTGAACTGAACTCAGTGGCTTTGGCTAATCTTGTGCAGATCTGACTGTAAGGACACAAAACACTTCAAGAAAAGTTCAGGTTTTGGTGGGGGTGACAATTTTTTTTTCTTTTTAGCAATTTATTTCATTGATGTGTTGAAGGTCTTCAGCATTCACAATTGCATTCAAGGTTAGTGATTTGAATTAAAGTGTAGGTTTGAACACACACCCACTTTTCACCGACAGATGCAACAGATTTTCGACTGATATTTATATGACTAGAAAGAGAGGTACGAGCAAAATAACAAATTTCCAAAAATCGTCCAGTTGGAGTGTTGACATATTTACATAAGACACATTCTCGGTTCAAATGAAAAACTGAACTGAAAAAAAAAATCATTATAATAAATATATGTAAAAAGATTTTTGTACTAAACTTTTGTAATAACCAATAAATAGGCTAATTATATTTTACAGCTAGCCAATCCATCAACTATTTATTTTGCCATTACAACAGTTCCTGTTGCAAATCACATCAATCAATAAATATGATGTAACCTGTCACTCAACAACAATACCCTCATTAATCACAACGAGGGACAGCATGTTACGAGTTTCTGTACAACGAAGAATGTAAAAAAAAAATGTAAAGGATTAGCTAAAGAATGGTTTTGTTTGTACTCCTCAACTAAAACCACAGGTATTCAAAACTCTACATTCCCTTTGGCAATTTTTTTTTTTTTACTTCTTCCCTTTTTTATCCACAACAGAAGAAAACTATAAATATTCCATGAAGTCTGTGAATTCAGAGGAGCTTCTCAATTCCACCTCGGGGGTTTCAGAGCAACAGCACAAGAAATGTACATATTAGTTTAGAAGTGACATGATTAGAAGTTTACTCTATTTGCGACTGCTTTAGGCTTCACTCTGGCATTCAAGGCCAGCTTTTTGAGTGTTGTGCAATCTCAGATACCTGAGCATGATTTGTGTCTATAATATAGTAGTAACCAAACAGTTGTGTGGTTAGGAAAGGGTAAATAAATATAAATGTAAACAAACCTCACAGAACCGGACAACAATTTTATTGCATTCGCACCGTTACAAATGTAGTGCATCATATAAAAGGGAAAGAGACCAAAATATTCCTGACATTTTTCGGTGAAATAATTTGAGAAGAAAAATTGCTATTGGGGGGAAAAAACCCTTTTCTTTTGAAACAGACTCAATCTTTCATCCAATGGTGAAAGTTTAATGGCTTTCATGCAGACAAAGAACATTCTCTTTTATATTCAGTTCCCCAAATTCTCCACTTTACAAAACATTCAGCCTACTGTTAAAAAAAGAAAAGAAAAAAAAAGTAAAATTACTCAGAATGCAAAAGACTTATGCTTATTCCTGGCAAACATACTCTACGTTTGTGCATTTGTGTAGCCTAAAAGTTGGAGCGTAACCACAGAAGATCGTCCAGATTCTGACGGGCTCCTTCAAGTTCTTCAGCTTTGTTTGGAAACTTCCTTATGTGATTTTGACAGCTGTGACTGAGGCTGTCTGAGCGAGAGCTTAAGATTAGTGTGTAAATATCTGAAGTATGCCAACTACTCATTGTCTGACGCGCAGCTCGCTCTAGAGGTGGCGATTGACAGGCTAAGCCCATCTGCCTCAATGACCTCCCATTTCACTTGGTCCACACTGGGATGGATCCGATAGGCTTAAAGCACGAGAGCCGGAGATATCTCTTACTCCGGGATGATCTGTTTTCAGGAACTTTCAGATAAAAATACGAGCAGCGATATGCTCGGGTTCTGGAGGTTATGAACTTGTAGCGATTCGAATACTGTGAGGAATAATAAATTTTAAATGCCTCTTTTTCAAAACATGATGAGGGAAAAGATTAGATATTTGTACATCCGGATGCATTCGGTTACGGTGCCATTTTACTGTGGGAAATCTTTTGACCATCTCCCATCAGCTAAACGAATTAAAATAAGATATAATCCTTATCCTGAATGACATCATCTGAATGTTCGCTAGTAAACTCATATTAGCCTCTGGCTCTTTAATGCGCATTATATTAGTGGTAACAAGAGGGCTTCTGTGCTCGTGACATTGACGTAATTCCCCAACATTTTTGGACGTGGTCTACGAATCATAACGGAAATCTTGCACAAGTTTGCGAGTTGCAGGTACAGCCCGAGGCGATGTTATGGGTGGGATGAACCATGATAATTTAAGAAATAGGCTCTTCCCACAACAACACACTATAGGCTGAGGAACAAAAGAGACATGGGTACCACTACTACTATGCATCTAGTCTGTAAGGAGCAGCCATTAGGCTAATGAGGGCCTATGGAGATCCCAATGAAGCCATCAGCATTCACTCAGAATCACAATGTAAGACTAACGCCTCAGGAATTGAATGGAAGGGATTGGGAAGGAGGGAGAGCTCGTACGGACGAGTGAAAAGAAACGGAGAGGCCAAGTAAAACTTGCGCGAGTGTCTGGAGGAAGGAGGGGGGGGTAAAAAACGCAACTTTTCACTCAAACGCTTGGCCGGGTCCAATCAAATCACATTGCGATTCAGAGTAAAGCAGGAGGATTTGAGCTTCGGAATAAACAATGGCTGTAAAACTTGTTGATTTGGGGAGATGGCTTACGGTTTAGCCAAAAAAAAAACACTCCCGTTCTCCTTCTTTTCTGTGCAAAGAACCAACCGTTCATTCTCTTTTTCTGCAGAGCGCTGACGCATAACGCCACAGCAAAGCCATACATGAATGCCTGCTGAGTTCTTTGCAAATTGGGTTGAAAAGACCCAATGCTGGGGCTAAAAGGGCAGTCAACCTTTCCCAGACGTGAACACAAAACTCAAAACACATCTATAGGCAAACTCTGCAGCCCTCGGACTAGAAGAACGAACACCCAGATAGAGTTTCAGTGTGACAGATCTCTTCTCTCGGCCAGTCTAATCTTATTTTGAAGAAAGCTAAACAAGCAGACTGAAAATGCTTAATTACAGCCCAGTGGCAGACAGCACTAAATTAGATTCGCTGGGTATTAGATCAATTAGCCAAGCATTTTACAGGCAAACATGAGGAATCCTTGGCGAAATGTGAGGCTAAAACACTTTAGACACGAGATTTTGGCAAATCTGATCCTGTAAACGCTGGCGATAACTCAACATGATCTCTTGGACTACAAAAAAAAGAATGAAAATCTGTCAAATGCAAGTCAAACAGCTAGAGTACACAATTAAAACCAATTAAATAGCCTTGAAAACTTGAACTAATGCTGACATCAAGTCTCAGCAGTCCACTTCCACATGCATATTCCTTAAATAACATGAAATTACAAAAATAAAGTCTACATTCAATCCACTTCCACATGCAAATTACTTAAATAACACGAAAATACAAAAATAAAGTCTACATTCAATCCACTTCCACATGCAAATTACTTAAATAACACGAAAATACAAAAGTAAAGTCTACATTCAATCCACTTCCACATACATATTCCTTAAATAACATGAAATTACAAAAATTAAGTCTACATTGACTGGTGATCTGGTGGCTAAAACTCAATTTCCATGAAAAGGTGCAGATTTTTTTATTCCCTCAACTAAGTGGCTGTGGAAAATGGTCAAAACCGTAGACGGTGAAGGAAACACCCATACAATATTCAAAATATTGGTTGACCAGGAATCCTTAATAAGGGAAAATGTTGGTTTCGATCCATACGAGGGCCATTATAAACTCTCACATGACGTTTCTCACTGGCTCTTGAACTCAGGAGATGCACAGAGACAGACAGTGTGTTTAATGGCACTCACCGTTCTTGCGCTTGGAGACAGGGCGCCGTTGGACAGGTAAGGACTGGAAAGATCTGGGATCATTAGAAACGGGTAGCCGGGATAATGTGGGCTCTTAAAAAATCCTCCATCTTGCTGTCTTCTCAAAGCTTTACAGTGGAGAGAGGAATGATTAGGGATCCATGTGTGGACAAACATTTAAGTAAAGAACAAGTATGGCAAGCTGTCTTAACATTTATTCCCATTATTGATACTAATAGTACTTATTTTTGTAACTAATACAATATTAACTAGTAGGGCTGTAAACGATTAATCACGATTTAATCGAATCCAAAATAAAAGTTTGTGTTTACATAATATATGTGTGTGTACTGTGTATAATTATTTTGTATATATAAATACACACACATGCATGTATAAGAAAAATGTGTTATTTATATATAAAATAGTTATATTTATATATAATATAAATCATATGTAGTGATTATATATACATATATATGTAGTATATAAATGCAAATATTTCTCAAATATATACATGTGTGTGTATTTATATATACAAAAAAATTATACACAATACACACATATTATGTAAACACAAACTTTTATTTTGGATTCGATTAATCGCGATGAATCATTTACAGCCCTATTAACTAGTATCTTTTTTAATATCACTAGTAACTTTTCATTAAACACTAGTACTAATTAGTGACAAGTAGCATTGCTACATTTTTACCATTGAATTCTACGTATACCCGTGTTTATGGTTTTTAGGCGTTTACTACGTATAATTTTCTACACTTATAATATAAGTTTCTACAAGCAATTGTTTATTAGACAGTAGTACTTATTTATGACTAACAGCAACACCTATTCCAGATTTATACTGAGTGTCATAAAAATAGGTGTTAGTATCTAATTTCTATTACCATCCCTACTCTTTTTAATTTTTTTATATCTGTTCACATTGTTGTTTTAAATGTGGCGAAATATCAGATTCCAGTGTGAACAGATCATGGTCCTGAACTCATGCATAAAAGAACGATAAAAAGACATGTCATAAAGAAGTAAACACGGAGGACATTAAAGTAAGTGATTACGCGTTTAATTATTGTGGGAGCCAGCGAATTTATGTGCAGGTAATATTAAAAAACAAAGACGAGGCTGCGATAAAAAGAGATCACCTTTTTTAAACATTTATGTTTAAATATATAGAGCGGTCACTATAATATTTATGAGCCTTGACATATATTTATAATGTCCTTCCACTGACTATCTTTCTAACTGTCTTGATAACGTCGGGTATGTCAAATCTTTTAAGTGACTCCCATGAGCGGAGAAATGTGACTTAAAAGACGCTTGAATTCTGATTTAACTGTTCAGACTGAGGTCACATTGCAAAAAAATCTGACCTGTATCTGATTTAACACCACATTATGGAAGTGAACAAATCATAATTGAAAAGATCAGATTCCATGTGGTTTGTGCGGTTCACACTGTCATGACAAACACAGTCAAATAACAGATTTAGGCCACATTTACCTGCAGTCTGAATGTACTCGTTCTCTCACTGGTTTGTTGTTTTTTTACTTGTAATCCATAATATTTATTTCAAATGGCTACCTTTAGTTACATTTAGTAAATTAGTTAAACCTTTAGTAAATACACTTTTCAACAAACTAACAAAAACAAATTTGAAACTGGTTTTGTAATTGGTATGCACACTAAAATAGGTAACGTTACTGAAACTAACTTATCTGAATAGTTGCTATACTATTCTGAGAAAAAGTAGTGTGAATTTGGAAAAGATACCAGTCAGAGTTAGATTACTTGAACTTCCAAGTAATTTTAAAAGTACTAACGTTAGTAACAAAAAGAAACTACTTTTCAAAGAATAGCCTAATTGTTAAATCGGACTGCCATAGCAGCACCAGAGAGCTCTTACCTTCGGCGAAATACTCTCGGGCTTTCTCATAACTTTCATGATCAGGTCTTGGCTGAGGTCTCCTCTCGGTTTGCTGAAGGACAGACGAGGAACGGAGAAAAACAAAGCACAAAAGTTATTTTCCGTCGGCAACAACCACATCCATGTGTCTGTCAACATGCGGTTGTGTCTGACTTACCTCAGAATCAGATGAACTGCTGTTGTTTTCCGACTCGTTCACTAGAGAGGACTTGACATCGTCCAGATCTCTTTCGGCAGAAACGTTTTCGGAGATTTTGTCCTCTTGTTCTCCCTCATCTTTGAATGAGATCATTTCATCGTTCGCCCCCAATTCATCCCCTCCACCTCCGTTAAGTTGTGGCATGTTTACGAGCGTCTTGCAACGGTTACAAAATCTAGAGTTTGTGTTGACTCTGAAGTGCACGAGAACGTGTCAGTGCGGGGGAAAAACACACGAGATATTTCAGAAATAATCCTTGATACATGAATTTAAATCCAATTTGTCCATGATTACGTGCGATCACACAAAGCTCGACAGTTTCATCGGTATCCCAGCTACAAACTCTGCAAACTCCAGTGTAGCGCTGTGTCCTCTTCTGCTTGTCGTCCCGACAAAACTTACCACACACAAATAAAATAGTATTTTTTTACCCGATTCTACATTCCACATAGACCGAATGAATCGAGCGCCAAAAGTTAAGCGACTTTTCTTTTTTTTTTAAAACGCAACCGTCAGTTAAATGCGCGTGAACAAAAGTTGCAACGGTCGCGGCGCCTCCGTAGTGTCTTATCCCAAAGAAAGACGTGTTTTAATCGCGTAAAACACAGATTCCTCCTCAAATCAGCTCGTTTCTTCCACGTTTTGAATTACCACCGTCATGTTTGATCAACGGTCTCTGAAAACGGTGTGTTTGGACGCGAAGAGGTTCCGTTGCCCTGTACGTTGAGCTGCTGATGGGGAATGCGCAAGCACGCAGCAGCGCGTGAGAGAGTGTGTGTGTGTGTGTGTGTGTGCTGGACGAGCAGAATGCAGAGGAGGAGTTAAGCGCTGAAAAACGACACTCCATTCAGAACACACACACACTAGAGATGGGATTTATGGCTCTTTGAGGGGATCCGGATCTTGGCGATCCGTTCCTTTCAAAGAGCCGTTCAAAAGAACGGCTCTTTTGGCTCTTTTTAAATATTTAGTCAGTTTTAAGAAGCCAGCTTGGGGGCATCTCAGTTTATCCTGGAAATAATCAGTGGGAGGAATGATGAGGTGAGATTTGTAGTCAAATAATTAAAACACCAATATCTGAGTTTGAATTATTCTGAAATATTGATTATTACCTCATTTGTCATGTGTGGACTATATTCCATAGGGTTGCACAACATCCCTCTGCTTAGAAAGTAACATCACTATTTTGGATTTACCTTTAGTACAAAGTGTGTGTATGCAAAGCTATGTTGACTTATGTTATTCATACAATACCTACTCACAAATAAACATAAAAAACAAAGCCGGCTGCAATGAATTTCTGTGCAAAACAGCTTTTACTACAAACACTTCCACACAAGAACATTTTGATAAAAAAAAAAATATTTAAAGTTTTAAATATATACTGTAGATAAAATTAGAATAAATAAAATGGAAATGTCTACATACAGTCCACTATTACTACTATTACTTATAATATTATTAATAATACTATTAATTATAAACTTTGCAAATAGGACATCACCCGATGATCGATGATGTGACTTATATGGTTATTTTTGTATGATCAACTCCTTAATATTCCTTCATTCAAAAAACGTAATTTGATTTAAGGATGGAGATTGCACAGGAAAGTAAAGTGAGTGAAAGCAATTGGGACATTGCTTTATTTGTATTATCTTTACTCTTATTGGTGTCGTGTTACAGACCTAATTTAAATATTATGCAGGAAACAGAAATCCGATCGGTTATCCAGATACAGAGGCTACTTAATATGAACAAATGTAAACGCACGGTGTCCTGATTGACTAATGATCCGATCTGCTTGATCAGATCATGGTGATCGCATGTTAATGCCAAGTGTAAACGCAGCCTTTGTGTGCATCTGTGTGAAACACGCATAGGAAAAAAAGAACGACAGAAAGAACGGCTCCCCTCCCGCCGCGACTCGGCTCCCATCGTTCATGTTTATGAACCGTTCAAAAGAATCGGTTCGTTCGCGAACGTCACAACTCTAACACACACACACACACACTCACTCACTCAGAGAGGTTTAAAGGAACAGTTTGTTCAGGGCTTGATTCTTGAAATAGTTCAATGACACCAGGGCTTGGGATTGTGTTATTTAAGCAATATTACAAGAGCACGAGCGCTGTTCTTCAGAAATTCAGCATGGCTTATAAATTCAGACGTATTCAATAACAATTCTTATAAAACAGTTAAACAAGTTATAATTATCGAGACCGTTTCTGACAAATTTGTCAGTTAGTTTAATAAATTTCTTCTCCATCGTGAACGAAAAGAGAAACCTGCTCTGTTTTCAAAGTTACCATGAAATCAAAATTACCTTTTTGTAATGGAATATTGCATTATTATAAATTATTTATCCGTGCGCATCATCTTTAAAAAAAAAAAAAAATCGTGTGACCTCGTAGCCTAATCTTTAAAGTCGTAGTGATATCAGCATTGACTTTATTTACTTTGTTACCTCACACTTGTGGTGAATAATTAATCAGTGCAAGTTAATACAGAAAAAAATGTGTTTGTTGTGGTAATCTTAATCCAAATCTAAAAATTTGCTTCCAATAGACCCCTTTTCAGATAGTAAACATGGTGACTTTTTTTGTGGGCGGAGCTTAGGTGGTGGCAGAACGATCACTCTGGGCGCTTCACTAACTTAAGTTTGCAAGTTTTGTTAGCTTGTTTTTTTAACAATGACTGGAAAAAATCTGATTTTCTTCTTAATGTGCAAGCTCACTCACTGTCCAGGACCGCGAATTTGCAAAAGTTAATTTTAACGGACGGAACCAGATTGGCCGACCCGTACACGCTCAGTCAATGGATGGATTATCTGACAGGATTAACGTTAAAGGAACACGGCAACTTTTTGTGACTTTATCTTATT